>NC_081413.1:304390582-304466582 GCF_030272615.1 Cryptomeria japonica
TGACAAGAGCGTTTTGATTTTACTTACATCTTGTGTATTATAATATAGACCAATTTGCCAATGTGACATCTTCATATGAGAGAAAAGCTTCATTTTATCTCAATACAGTTGTACCTATTTCATTATTAGAAAAAATAAATAAGTTCTGCGCTAAACTGCAATAAATAAATTAGTATCCTCTATATTATGGATTTGAATTGATGTTCTCAATTAGTTATTATTCCTACACCTCACACTCACAAGATTAATAATGAAATGACATTTATGATTCATCAAATGTTGATAAAGTCTAATCAAAGTTCAACTTCAAGATGTATACAACATAACATATTCAACTTCAAGATGCATACAACTTACCATATTCAAGCTCATGCCAACCACCACTTGGATATTGTTATATGTCGATTAAAGTACAATATATGTAATAAAACCATATAGTCTTACAAAAATGCCATCATAGACCATCTATGTCGATTAAAGTACAATTCATTTGTAATAGGGGCACACTCACAATGTGAAGTTGCAAAGCCCTGTGGGAAGCATCAAAATAGAAATTTACTAATCTGACTCATACTGCTATCAAAAGCATCAAAGATGCTACTGCTAGAGAACACCATGCTCCATTGTGGAGAGAATATTAGGTGCATCTGATGTCAGCATCTGAAAATGAAAGAATGTTATTCAATTGCCAAAATCTAACTGACTTTATTTTATAAACCATTAATGAATAAAAATAGACAAGGTTACCTGAGTGAAAGTTCAATGACCACCTTGACTAGTCAATGTCAAACGTTTAATTCAATAGATCATCTGTCATGACAATTTGATCCACTACAAATGTGTCCTGGCCACATGCATTTGAATCATCTTCATGATAATAAACACGACAAGAACCACAATTTAATCTCATTAATGCACAAAGGAATATGTACCATCACCAAGAGAGGGCCTTGTCAATGACGAATGAGCTAGCATGAACCTGTATTTTTAAGAATTGTTAGTCTACACATAAAATGCATGGATGAACATAAGTGGTGTTGCAAAAATATGTCCCTTCCAATTATATCGAGTGTACTCACTATGTGCATGCAAAAACCGTGTTGCCCAAAAAAAACGTTCATCAATAGACCTACATTTTGAACACATCCTTAATATACACGTAACAAACTTGAACATTAAGGTTTAATGATCATTGTTTGAAATGAAATGCATGATAAAAAAAATAAGGCACCATTAAAGACCTACTACTCAAGTGTGCCTGAACGGTCATCTCTTTGTTTAAGAGTATCTAGTATTGCTTCATGATCAGTAGTAGTCACTGTCCATAGCTCTTTGGTCTTTAGTTTTGCTTGATGCTTCAACAACTTGACATTTGTAGCTATAATAAGGTGTGAATAAATTATAATGGTTTTGTGTCTCTCATAGTCTTCAAATGCAGGTATGCCATTCTTTCTAATCATGTATGTTCGCAACCAAGTTCCCACAACAACAACTGAACCTGTAGGATATGTGAACCCATCATCATCTGTCATTGGTTGTGTTAGCTTTTGTTTTCCCTGTACACATCGTGCGAACCAATATTCTATTCTCTCTTCATTCCCTTGCAGTGCAACAACTGCAAAAACATGTCCTGGCTGTACAAGATCTGATAGACGATCATGCTCAAGTGAACTTTCCATGTCATCGTTTGACATCGTTTGACAAGGATATTGTTTGAGATAAAGGAGTTAGATAGTGGGGAACCCACCTATCAACCCACTCACTTGACTCGCACTGATCCCAATCACACCGAAGATAACTCTAACAAAAACAAGCCAACGCTCGTGTCCAAATGGTCCATGTACTTGCTTCTGAGCCAAGAAATGAATGCATCTTTGAAGAATCTTTAATTGTTTGACAATCCAATCTATCTCCCACTATTCCCTCCTCAACCAACAAAAAGAATCTGCTCACTGATGAATCAAGAGTACCTCCATGTGACAATGCTGAACTACACCAATCAACAATAGAACGTGCATCAGAGAAATTTGTACTTGAAATCCTCAATTGCTCCTTAACTAGAGCTCTCTTCAAACATGCACCTACTCCATCATGCTCTCCCTTCCCATGCCCTGCCTCAAAAAAACACCAAATATGAGGTATACGCCTCTCCACATGCATTCTACTCAACCAATAAAACATACAGGTATTCTTGAATTGACCCGTACAGTTATCTGACCATATTATATGTCGGTTAATTGCAATATCTTTCTCATGGAAGAACTCAAAAAAATCTCGAAAGAATGTTGCACATACTCAGAGGAGTGTGATCTATCATCACTCATATAAAAATGATACTCCCTAATTATCTTCCTATCCTCTTCTATACTATCAGGAGCATGTCTATATGTAATGTGAACAAAAATAGCAATCTGGACTGAATTGTAGTACTGAGACTGTACCTCATTTTGTGCTTGCAATGTATAGTTCTCTGCAAAATCAACAACCGATACAATAGTGCCAATTGGGAAAGAGTTCTTACACATCTTAAACTTTTGATCCAACCACTGAGACCTATGGGTGTGCCTTGCATACTTTTAGAAAAGATTTTCCTTAAAATCCAAAATAAAATCAGCAATACTCACTTCTCTTGAGACTAATTTGCATCTAGAACCTTCACCTCCACTCTTGAAAGTATATTTCACTGTCTCGTATCTTTTTTTCTCAACATAATTATTTCCAAACTCGTGTTCGCTGCCCTCATGAAAACATGAAACAAACTTTGACAACCCACCGCATTCTGAGCACTTCTCATTCAAACAATCATTTCTATAGAAATAGCAGCCATCATCTCTGGGGCATAAAAATAGATCTTGCAAGTCTCTTGATGATGTCAGAAATAGCATTGCACCACACTCTTTCAACATCTCATTAGTATGCATCATAGAATGAATATGACATAAAAGTTCATGGTACATTGAAAACTCCACATGGTACTTGCAACAACAGGTATTGTGAATCTTAAGAGGAACACAATAAAATGGTTTCAAAGATTCAAAGGCCCTTTGTGATATTTGCAAAGTTGGATGTAATTCACAAAATTTTTTGTACAACATTATTTGGCTTGATTCCAAGAAATGTTTGGGATGTAGTGTGCGGTCTCGGTTGCTGATTCTTAATTTCAAAACGTCCTTTACATTGGGTGACACTCTAGAATTAGAGTGCCAAAATTGTTGAATCTCTTCCTTCACATTGTCAGTAAACTTTCTATCAACACGTGGAAGCCTCCCACCAAATGCCCATGTATCTTGTTGAAGTGGATCGTCAAGTCTTTGTCTTTGTGCAAGTGCTCTATCCAAAGTTTTACGGTTTATGTTAAAATCAACACAAGTTTGTCTCATTTGATGAGCCTTCCTCAATTGATGGCTTACTAAGGAGGTTGTAATCACTCTTCGAGCAGCTCTCTTATCTCTTTCTTTGGTATTCTTTCCAATATAATTGAGAGCATCAAATAGATTTTTTGCAATAATAGAATTTCTCTCCATCTTCTTGTTCATACGAATCTTCAATTTGTTAGCAATGGTCTCATCTTTATCATCTTTAGCAATTGAACAAAGAGTTGGCATTGCTCGATCAATGTCTTATTGCTAAAATTTTGGTTGAAAAGTTTTGTAGCCCACAACCAAACAGTTCTTGTTGACCTCTTGCCTTCAAGATTCGCAATAATGTTCTCATCGATTTCAAATAACCATTTTGGGGTTCTTGAAGGTTTTGGATTTGGAATTTTTCTTTCATCCATGAGAGGGTCTTCATTTCTAAAAGTAATTAGGTGTTACATATGGTTCACTTGGTGAGGCAATTCCACCTTCAATGTTAAAGTTTTCCACATTTTCACCTCCTATGTCAAAATTTTCCACATGTTAAGCATTTTCATTATCACTTTCAACATTTTCAAAATTTTCAATATTTTCACTTTCAAAATCTACATTTTCATTTTCAATAACTTGTGGCACATTTTCAATTTCAATTTCCTCTTCAGTTGAAGTAACATTAGAAATATTTAACATACTGTGTCTTCTCCTTCTATGACATTCTCTATCTCTTTCTCTATACACATCAACTTGGTCATTTGAATGTTTTCTTTTGTGTTTAGGCTTCTGACGACTACTACTCCCCATTTCCCTCCACACATATGCTCCTTCGTGATTGACAATGTAAGTTTTCACTTTAAGAATCTCCCAAAAGCACAAATTTGTCTCTAGTTGTCTGAAACCCCGTCATCCTCGACAGAAAACATAGGACCCAGACTGTCGGTCGTTGGAATCTACAGAATGGCCCACAAACCCTTTTTTTCTTGGCTTTTAGTACTAAAATCGGATATCCGATAAAATCTGATATCCGATTTTATCGGATATCCGATTTTAGTAAAAAAATATGTGGTCCCCCCAAAAAATTCCCGTTGCTGCCATTTATGAAGTAAACTACCACATGGTAGAAATCCAATATCCGATTAAATCAGATATTGGATTTTATTGGTCATATTTTAGAGAGAGAGAGAGAGGGATAGAAGGAGAGGGAGAGAGGGAGAAAGAGAGAGAGAGAGAGAGAGAGAGAGAGAGAGAGAGAGAGAGAGAGAGAAGGAGAGAGGGAGAAAGAGAGAGAGAGAGGGAGAGAGAGAGAGAAGGAGAGGGAGAGAGAGAGAGAGAGAGCGAGAGCGAGAGAGAGAGAGAGAGGAGAGGGAGAGAGAGAGAGAGAGGAGAGGGAGAGAGAGAGAGAGAGAGAGAGAGAGAGAGAGAGAGAGAGAGAGGAGGATAAGGGGTCATATTGTGTCTTACGGGGTTGTAGGACACAATATGACCCCTAACGACATGATTTGGTGTCTTAAGGGGTCCTATGGTGTCACAAGACACCATATGACCCCTAACGACACCATAGGACCCCTTAAGACACCAAATCATGTGTTGTTTGAACCAATGATGACGGTCACTACTTAAATGAAGGCGAATGACATGGGATGTGTGGTAATCACAGGCAACACCCTCCCACTCGCAACAGTTGAATCCCCACCAAGAGGAAAACCGACCTGAAGACAAATTAAGCCCAGCCTTGAAATCTAGCAGGTAACTTCTTTCATCTTGTAAACACCCTGTTGAAAATGGGAATTGAGAATGGAGCATTATTACCCATATCAACAAAAAACCACAACCCGCAATCATCTTGAATGAAAGTGGATACATTGCGCAATTTACAATTCTTCCCCTAGTGAGATATAAATAACTGAATAATTCATTGAATCTTTAAAGATATTGGGTTTGATAAATTTTGTGTTTTCGCAACAATGACTTGATAAAAACGCGGCAACTTTTAAACTGACTTTGACTTGCAAACACTACAAAAGTCTGGATATCTTATTCCACGCCGACAGAAAATAATAGGAAAACCATATTGTCACTTCACACGTCATTTTGATGAATTTTTCGCATATTTTAAAAGAGAAAGGTTTTTCTATATTTTTATGAATTAATTTGTTTACTCTAGCTGGTAGTTGCAAGTATAACTAAAGTAACTATAATAATTTAAAGGGTCGATTTGGAGTAACACATAGTTGATATTTTTGATGGGTTAGGGGTTGTAGAATTAGAATCACATGTACTGATATCTTTTATCAAATATGTAAAGATTGATGGAAAACATGTAGATACATCTTATTTAAACATAAATATAGGTGATTTAGATACTATTAAATCAAATAAATTGATTATCAAAATTTTACAATTATTTTTTGATATCTTTATGAGTTTAAAGTTTTAAAATTTTGATTATAATGTCACATTAAGGAAATCTGAAGATAAAATAAATTACATTTATAATTTTAGATGTCAAGAAAGTAAACCATAGTCTCTCTTTACTAGCATATACACATAGTTCCTTTTAAGAACGACAAATATTGCCCTCAATAGACCATGTTATTCTTTGCAATACTTAATACAAAGTGTTATGAGATTGATTGAATAATGGCTAGCCCCATGTCCCCATGCGGCTGCTTATGAACATTTTCTGCTTAAATTTAAGCAGCTAGAGTGTTACCATGCAAAATTTTAATTAACGAAAAATGATAAATTGGAATCTTCCCCTATTTTGGTAGACTAGCAACTGCTTAAAATTGAAAATAAGCTTTGAAAAAAAAGGGGGGCTAGAAATAAGTAATGGCTGCTTATTTAAAAAAATTTAAAAAACTAACGTGTGGCTTTGCCATATTTATTTCCTCTCCTTTTTTTTTTGCCTACAATTTTGCTTACAAATTTAATTTGCAAGAATATTACTAATAATTTCATTTTAAAAAATTATTTAAGAGAATTGCATAAAAATAAGCAGCAACTTTACTTTCCATGAGGCAAATGCAGCGGCTACTAGCTGAAATAAGCTAATCAACAGCATGGGGACATGCCCTAAATCATCAAACATAAGAATCTTTGATTTCTATTTTATCTTGAAATCACAAGATACAAATGATCATATAACATGCTTGCACTTGCACATTAACATTGATTCCAAGTTCATGATTTACTTATACATCATGATCTCTTCCATAAGATACATTTTCTAAATCCTATAGTATTTGTAACTCTACATCGTAGGCTATAAACTATGGTAGACACTATGCCATTAACCTTTATAATAATCTAATGTTGAATTTAACTATGGTAGACACTATGCCATTGATTCTGACGAGTGTGAGACAGACGGCAATAATGAAAGAAAATTTGACATTGACACTGACATTGATTCTGACGAGTGTGCCGATTTTGACACTGACTGAGAATCTCAAAACATTAATCTGCTTTCAAGTGATGGTGACCTGATATAAAATGAAAGGAAAGATGAGAAGACTTGGTTAAATCTCAAACGATTCCACATCTCACATCATCACGTGGTTTACGCGAATAAGCCATAGTGGGTAGTCACTTCATTTTAGAATAAATGAGAAGCGAGAAATTTGACAGACGACAATAATGAAAGAAAATAGGAATGCCATAGCAAATTTGACATTGACTTTGACATTGACTTTGACATTGAACGAGACTCTTTGGCTTGTCCAATACGTTCACCTTTATATAAAGTCACAGAAAATAGGAATGCCATAGAAAATTTGATTTTGACACTAACTGAGAATCTCAGAACATTAATCTGCTTTCAAGTGATGGTCACATCATCACGTGGTTAACGCGATTAAGGCGTAGTGGGTAGTCACTTCATTTTAGAATAAATGAGAAGCGAGAAATTTGCAGGCAATCGTGTAACCCCATTATTTGCTTTCTTCCACAACTTTCACTTTCACATGCTTTCTTTGGTCTTATTATCTCATCACTGCTTCCCACTCCCGCTTCTATCTTTTCACCAACATTTGACTGGGGCCACACCCTATCTTTTCATTTTTGACGAGTGGAGTCTTCTCTTTTTTATCTTGTAAATATGACGGAAAGAGGAATAAGGAAGGAAGTGGGAAAGCGCGTAAAGTTAATTCCGTATGATTTTGGTAGAACAGTGTTGTTTTCTACGTCAATTCCAACTCATTTTTTCGATGGTACGCAGATTCCACAAGATTTCTGATCGAGAAACCTTGTCGTGTATTCAGGGCTCTCTTGTAACTTTCCATGGAGAAACCGCTGTGTAAAGAAAGAATTCAGTGGAAATGAGAAGTCATTGGTCTTGTACAGAAGCCTTCCACGTTGTTTCCATGCCTCAGCGCTTCCACCCATTACCTATTCGATCTCACAATTTTACATTATTGACCGACTTTGTCTGTCACTTTCTGTGTCACATGAGCTGCTTCTCACTTGTCACCTGTCACTCACATACAGCCGTAAAGTTTGCAGTCAAGACTGGCCTTGTTTGCTCGTGTCTATCATCACGTGACATGTTTTGATACAAATGCGTTCATTTGATTTGTACGAGTCGTTATGCATAAAAAAGTCAAAAAGTGGTCATTTCAAAGTGTTGCCCGATACTTGATCTCTATTGCGCCAATAACCGCCCGATACTTGATCTCTATTGTGCCAATAACCGCACACAACAAGACCAATACGTATTTATAAAATATCTTATAACTATTATAATATTCACCTTTTTACAAATTAATATGTACCTAAATATATTAATTTAAGCATATGTTTAAAACATATTTTAAATGTTATAAAGTTTAAAATGGGTGGTCAAAACATTTGTTGACCACCCATAACCGCCTTCGCACGTACATGTTATGGGCCTACTTGGCACGAAATACCATCAACTATGTTGCCCTAAAAACTTTGGGAAATGAAGATTTTTGGGGGCATTTTCATTGTTTGCTCTGCAAACCTTATTCTCCGCCATTTCTCTTTCCACTTGACCATCTACAACACCAATCCTTCTGCTCTCCCTCTGGCAAGGTAACACTCGCGCTCTTCCTCCTTGCAGATTGGATGTCCAATGACGGTTTATGCTCCTTCGCACCTGGATTATGCTTTGTCTATTGATGATTTCTTTGTATGTGGTTTAGGGTTTCATTTCAGTGCTCTCTTATAGTATAATATTATTGAAATCCTCACAGAGAATGGCAAAAAATTTGATTATTTGTTACTCTTTTTTTTAAATCTTAATTTGTAATCATTTTATTTAATGGGTGTACTGTTATTCTCTCCATTGTTTTTTATTCCATCATTTCTTTAAATGGTGTTGATGATTTCATTTCAATCATCTCTCGAGCTATTTATAATGCCACAATAATTACACAGAAAGTCAGAAAAATAGAGTATTATCATGGTCTATAGTGTTGAGGGTTTCATTTTCATTGTTTGTATCATTGAATTTAATAGGTGTACTATTATTGTCTCCATTTGAGGGTTTATAGTCATATATATATATATATCTGTGTGTGTGTGTGTGGCTACAAGCAACACAGTTAGTTGACATTAGAAAAAAATCATATGAGATTTATATATCAATTGGATTTGGATCAATAGATAGCAGAAAAACAACAATGGAGTTTTGAAAACATTACAAAAATATGGCACTATGTCACTTTATAATCATATCACGGTTACATCTAAACTAAAACCGCAATATTTAGAGTGCTAAAAAAATATAATTGATCACAGACTTGATCAATTATCCATATGGGTATTAAATGGAGGAGGTGTCACATATCCATGCCTAGAAGACTCTAGGCCAGCATAGGTGTTTTCTTGGTTTTGAGGGGCGGCTTGTAAGCAACTTGCTATATGAGCAAGCAACGCCTGGTTTGCACCTGAATTAAGTTGCATGATGTTTGAGAATCTAGGTGCAATCCCAACTTGCATATTACTAATAGTTGCAAAAGTTGGAGACAAGAGGTTCAACATATCGATCAAAACTGGGTGTTGGTGGGGTACAGGTTCTGCGACTGTGATCATATATTTTCTTTTCTCTAGCTATTTATCTTTCTTTTTAGCTGCCTTTGTCTACCTCTCAATCTTTGCTTTCTCATCTTTCTTTGACTTCTCTTATTTTTGGGGATTCTTACAATCTTTTTGTTGCTTTTTCTATTGTCATAGCCTCCCTTTCTACCGCATCTACTTCATGTTCTGCCTTCCTCTGCTTCATTTGTTCTTTCATTCATTCTTGTAATTCCTCATTTCCTTTCCTTTCAACCTCTTTCTCATTTAGCATTTTAATGTAGTTATCAGATGTCAAGATCTATGACTACCTACTAAGACATAGCACTCCTCTCCTACCTTCCCATGAAGATTGATTCATTCTCTGCACTGGAAGTCTCAAGAATCTGTTGATTTGCCTTAGCACTTGCTGCCCATCCTCTTGGATGCATGGCACAAAATCAGGTTTTTTTTCACTTATGCGAATTTCTTGTTCACAATCAACACCATCTTGTTGCTCCTAATTGGTTGCATTAGTGAAGCAATGGATCACCTCTACTAGATCAATTTTGGGGGGAGTTTGCATGAAAAGGGTTACATCATCAGACATGCAATTTGTTTACACTCCAATATTTGTGGCTTCTTCTTGAAGCCACTTTGGTATGTGTAAAGTGGAAAATTGAACCCTAGAGATTCCCGACCTAGGAGAGAGAAAGGAAATCACTAGGATGATTTTCACTTGGGAGATACTTTACATTCAAAAGAGGGGTTGAATTCACTAGATCCAAACCCTGGAGTGAATAAGGATCTAAATACTAAGTGAATTGCAAGGGTTGAAATGTAATTTTTCCTCTTTTGTAAGTAGAAGAGTTGACTTGTTCACTATGCAGAAAATTGAGATAAAATGGATGAAATAAGGAGCTATCATTTCTGGATCATGTTGTAACTTCAAATCTGATATATTTAGACTAATACAGATCTACCCTACAAATTTGGAGAAAAGTCAACGGGACAGGGTTGAAGTTGCACCTGGTCCTCCAAAAAATCTGTGTCGAAAAGGGTTTTTCCGTCTCTGAAAAATGAAGCTCAAATCTGCAATTACAGTTGTGCACCTGCAATCTACACACAAAAAAGAAGGGACGAAGGGTTGCAGATAAGAGTTTGCCTTAGTCAAACCCCGATTGAGGAATCAACCTTGAAAGAAAGTAATTGAAAATGCTTAAATGTAAATAATGGAAATATATACATTGTAGATCTGTAATTTGTTGATGACGGTTTCTTTGTTTCTTGAATGTAACCACAAGTGTTGCATGAAATGACATGTAACATGACAAAACTGTAACACACACACATGCTTGCAAATGAATGTTGTAATGTTACTCCAATGGATGAATGAAGAAGACACATGAAGAAGAAGATTTGATGGATGCTTGAAGACTTGGACACTTGAATGCTTGATGACGATAATGGAGACCTTCCACGTGTTTACCCAATTTTTGCTAATCTTTGCTTATTCTTGTATATATTATCCTGCCAAATGAGGGAATTAACTCCCCTTTTATACATGCCTAGGAGAATTAATTTTAGTCTCACTGAAGGCCGACGTAAGGGAAATTTAAATCTTGGAGAGAAAATTAGGGTCAAGGGTCAGATGGACCCATTTTAGAGCCACCCAAAGAGGGAGGACAGGGGGACCACACCCGTATCTTTCCCTATTTTGGGTCTTGGATAGGGTCACAAGGTGATACAAGGGATAGAACAAAAGGAGATTTGGAATGATGATGCAGAGAGGGGTCTCAATTGAGTAGAGAAATGCAATCGCTAAGGTGAGGACCTAAAACATGATCAAAATTGCAAGGGTCGCAATTTTACGATGCCACATTTAGCCCCCACTTTAGTAGGAGTATGACTTACGCCAATACTATTGGTAAAGTAGAAGAAAGGGAAAGATGAATATGAGAAATGTAGAGAAATACCACAGGATTAACAATTGGTATCAGAGGACAATCCCTCTGAAGTGAAGCTTAACAACTTGAGGATAAAATTCATGGAAGAGTACAGGTATCAGAAGTGGATTGATGAAGCCAATGAGATTATTGCTCAGTTGAAAGAGAGACAGTAAGTATACTGGCAAGCAGTAGACTGACAAGTAGCGGCAGACAGTAAGTATATCGGCATGCAGTAGACTGTCAAGTAGTAGACCGGCAAACAGTAAGGTATTTGGGTAGCGGTGAGTAGATCGATAAGGAAGATGTCCACCAGCTAAGCAAAGACTAAACCGGTACGTAGAAACAAATCAGCTAGATAAGGTGGTGATCGGTTCACCGGAAAAGTTGGTAACCAACAGACTGGTAACATTTAGTTACAACTAGTTAAATTTGAAGTCTTCTCTCAGTCAATCAACTGACATATCGGCATGTTCGACAGTATTGACAGAGATTTCTGCATGATTTTAGAAGCACATTTTAAGGCTTGACAACTGAATTTTGAAATGTATGTTTTTGAGGGAAAAGTTGGCCAAAGACTTAAGGGTCTATAAATTCACGTATCTCATTCTCGAGATGGTTGTTGTCAAGGTGAATAAAGTTAATGTGAAAAAGGACATAGGGGGAGTTTTAGTGTGTGCAGAGTCGAGTGACAAAAGACCGGTAGAGTGTGATTTCACAGAGCAGTGACTTAGGTGACAAAGGATCGACAATGCTGGATTCAAGTATCAGCAAACCAGCAGAAGGCAGAGTTGTGAAGGGCAGGCATTACCAATGCAGACCCAGACTGATGCCTAATTGTGATCTGATCAGGATAATGTGTAGCTTCATGTATCTCATCATTTATCTATTTTTTTGAAATGACTGCAATATAAATCCCTTAACTAGGTGGACTTTAACAGGTCCCATTGTGTAAATCCCTTAACTGGGTAACATCTTAACTGATGTTCTAAGTCCTTTAACCAGGCTAACTTTAACAGGGTAAAGGCACTAATCGGCCTTGATTAAAATCCCTTAACCGAGTGGCACCTAACCAGTGTCTTTGTAATCTCCTAACAAGGATGGCTCTTCATCGGGCATACTCCAGAAGAGTACACATTTTATGAGTTCCTACTCACACCGTGGTTTTCTCCCTATTGGGTTTCTACGAGATAAATCCGTGTGTCTTTATGTATCTTTTCAGGTATGCTTAATCTTCTGCAGTAAATGTGTACATTGGTGAATGGTTAATTAGTTCATATTTAAAGCTAAAGTATCAATTAATAAAAACTGGTAATGTACTGATTCACCCCTCCCCTCTCAGTACTAGTTGGGGCTAACAGCTAGGTACCAAGATAATGAATCTACATTTACTAGGGGGTTCTCCATTCAAATGGCTGGTTGTTGAACCAATTTTATAGCCTACAAGTGCCTCAAGATAGTTCTTGGACAATTAAATATTGAATGTATAATTTGTAAATGAAGGGATATGCTTGGTAATAATGTAAGAAGGGCTTTGTGCTAGATATCTTTTGTAAATTTTTATCTCCAAGACTATTTGCCAAAATTTTGGAAAATATAATAATCAAAATTATGTATTTCCTCTAGTCATAATTTTTTTGTAATTCTAATATATATGTCTAACAACATCTAATGCATTATAAAGCTTTTGTAAAGGCCATTTTTTGGTTCCATATGGGTCTTTATAGTTCTGGGTTATGGATTGTTAAGTACCTCTATTCCATGTAATATAAATATATAATTGTATATTAAAAAAATCTGGTTCTATTGATACTTTACAAACTTTACCTCCTTCCGCTTTGATTTTTATGCCTTAGTTTCCCAATTAAATTGAAACTAAAAGGACCAATATACAATAAAATTTATTATGTATCATAAATCCATATACACTAAAATTTATACCATGTAATGATTGTAGATCTTATGGGAAGCATAATAGTTTTAACTCCTTAATTTATTTATAGATCATGATTCTATTAATGCTATCATTTAGAAGGGATTAATTCTCCTATATATCGTTGGAGATTTATTGGTTCCAAATTTATGAACATATAATCTATCACAATCATTTCTACAACTCATATCATGTATATTTATGATGCAGCCAAGGTTAGAGAGTTCAGAATGGACTGTCAAACCTTGCAGCCAAACAAATAATGAAACACAACACACAATTGAATGTAGTATGAAATAGTAACATTTACTGATGTAAATGGCATGATAACATGCCCGTAGGCCTTCACATGTTCCTAGCATTCACCCCAGTGGCCCCATATGCAATCTCATAGGCTACCATAGGCTTATTGCAATGAAAATAATAAAAATAGAAGATTTTTCGATCACCCTTCCCCTATCTACTATTCCCTAACTATGTTGCTCCTTTCCCATGCCTCATGATGTGTTTAAATACTAATTCCAATCACTGGGAATGATCTGTGTCGCTCTCCTTGGTATAGCATGTGGATAGGTCACCTTAGTTGCTTATAATAGGTTTGGACCTATTTATGATAACATGCTCCATAATCTCCGTGATGCTCGACAAAATCTTGCACACTATAGGATTTGGGTTTGGTCTGGGTTCTTTAATAATGCTTACGTCGAACCCTTGGGGTTATTTGATAGGTCTTGGTCATAATGTCCATTAGGTAGGCCGTCATAATATATAATAGAGTAAAATCAGATACGATAGAAGATGAAAAAAAATAACTACTTAAAATCTTCTTGACCAAAGTGAAAATGATTTGTCTTTATTAAAGTTGTAGCAAATAATGAGTTATGGTCTAATTTCTTACTTGCAATAAAGTTAATTTTGACAAATATGTATTTTAAATGGATTAGGATTCATTTGTTTTGAATCCACTCTTTGATAAAGTCTTGGTCATAATGTCTATTGGGTAAGTCATCGTAATATAGAATAAGATAAGCTAGAAGATGAAAATAAAAATTTACCACTATAAATTTTCTTGACCAAAGTGAAAATGCATTGTCTTTATGAAATCTATTACAAATAATGAGTCGTCGTCTGATTTCTTAGTTGCAATGATGTTGGTTTTGACTAATATGTGTTGTAAATGGATTAGGATTCATTTGTTTTGAATCTACATTTGATAGGTCTTGGTTATAATGTCTATTTGGTAAGTTACCATAATATAGAATAGAATAGAATAAGATAGGGTAGAAGATGAAAACAAAAATTTACTACTTAAAATCTTCTTGACTAAGTGAAAATGAGTTGTCTATATTAAAGCTATTTCAAATAATGAATTGTGGTCTAGTTTCTTATTTGCAATGATGTTGATTTTGACTAGTATGTGTTTTAATTGAATTAGGAATCATTTGTTTTGAATCCAAAATTTGATAAGGTCTTGGTCATAATGCCTATAAGATAAGTCATCATAATATAAAATAAGAGAAATATAAGATAGAAGATAAAAATAAAAATTTACTACTTAAAATCTTTTTGACCAAAGTGAAAATGAATTGTCTTTATTAAAGTTGTCGCAAATAATGAGTTGTGATTATTCATTTTGAATGAATTACATACGTCAATTAGTCATCATGTCTATATTAAAGCTATTTCAAATAATGAATTGTGGTCTAGTTTCTTATTTGCAATGATGTTGATTTTGACTAGTATGTGTTTGAATTGAATTAGGAATCATTTGTTTTGAATCCAAATTTTGATAAGGTCTTGGTCATAATGCCTATAAGGTAAGTCATCATAATATAAAATAAGAGAAATATAAGATAGAAGATGAAAATAAAAATTTACAACTTAAAATCTTTTTGACCAAAGTGAAAATATATTGTCTTTATTAAAGCTATCGCAAATAATGAATCATGATCTAATTTCTTATTTGCAATGAAGTTGATTTAGACTAATATATGTTTAAAATAGATTAAGACTCATTTGTTTTGAATCCACACTTTGTTGAAGTCTTGATCCTAATGTTTATTGGGTAAGTCATAATAATATAGAATAAAATAGAAAAAGATAGTGTAAAATATGAAAATAAAATTTTAGTAATTAAAATCTTCTTGACCAAAATGAAAATGAATTGTCTTTATGATTATAATAGAATTATTTTCTAACTAAAACATTTTTCAAATGGATCATTCATTTTGAATGAATTAGACACATCAATTAGTCATCATGTCTAATAGATAAATGTCAATTAATCATCATGTCTAATAGATAAATGATCATAATAGAAAATGAGAAAAGAAATTTATTGCTTAAAATCCTATGGATCAAAAATGAATGCGTCATGGTCTAATTGGTTTGTTGCGTTAAAATTACTTCCAACGTACGTTTTAAATGGATCAGAAGTCGTTCGTTTTGGATCTACGGCTAGAAAGGGTCCTGGTCATAATGTGTATTACACAGTCATTATGACATTCTAGTTTAGACTTTTTGGTCACCGAAATTTTCTGGTCAAACAAAATTAGACATCTTGTGCATTTTGTATTTATAAAATGCATCTCCTTGTACCCATCATGGAGTGTGATCCAACAACAATCAAATTTAGAAATAATTTGTAGATAATGTATAATGTTTTTGGTATAATAATGATAATGATATCAATTTCATAAAAAGGTGATGGCATCAAACGATTCAACGCAATGAATTCTTTGATAGTGAGATGACTGCAAAGAACACACATGAAATGATTAATAGGGAGAGAGTGATTAGAGACTACGTAATCATCTCATCATTATATAAACTTTCATTTTTAAGAAATATGGCAAGTATAACTCTAATTTGGTTATGAGTAAGGTTTAGAGATATTAGCAATGTTAATATTAGAATTTTATCAAGAAAGTTTTAATAATTAAATATTAAAATAACTAACCTAGCTTAACCACATCCTATAGTCTAAAGTGTTATTGTCTAGTTATATCGCTACACCTTAAAATTCAAAATGTTAATACCTATCTGTGTAGGGGAAAAAGCGAGACTAGGTTAACATGCCCTAATCCTACCTTTTGACACACATTACGGAATACGAAAGAGCCTAGAGATATTGCACAATTGGCTACTTCTTTTTGTGAAAGAGAGAGCCATGGGATATCTATTAGGATTTCTATTCCCTTGTTGAAATTGTAAGATCAAATAATGTAAGTTCAAACCCTAATCCCAAAATGCAAGTAGGAACTAATAACAAGATTGCAGAATTGAGATTAAACAATGAACAGTTGTAAATACAAGGATGAAATAAGAATGTAGATATGTACCTGGAGTCAAAATCAGACTGAAAATGTTCGGGACGAGAGCGCGGGCACCACTGTCCTGAAAACTGCACCGGAAACTGTCATTCTGCACTCTGAAACACTGTTGGAAAGCTGTCTAAAAGCTGTCTGTCCGAAGGACCAGGGCGCCCAGCACCTCTGTCCCAGGGACCAGGGCGCCCAGCGCCCCTGTCCTGGTAGGACCAGGGCGCCCAGCGCCCCTGTCCCAGTCTTCTGCTTTGCAATTTGATACAGAGTGCTGTCTCGACCTTCTCTCTCCGGATCTGTATCCCGCGGCGTTGTCTGATTCCCGAAACCTGCAATGATATCTAAAAAAAGGGTGTATGGGTGGCTATATAGGGTTTTGCCTTAGTCAAACCCCCGCTTCGGTGATTTCCACCTCCACGAATAGCCAAGTTGTTTTGTAAAATGTATTGTGTGTGCAGACCTAGTGTGTGTGCAAGGTCCAAAAATGCAAGAAAGCAAACTAGAGCAACCTAGAAAGTAAACCCTAATTGCTTGTAAATGATAATGTAAATGCTCTAAATCAAGATGCAATGTGATCTAAAGCATGAATAAATGATGTATTGAAGCTTATGCAAAGACATGAAAACAACATGAAATCATACCCAACCCTCAAGGGAGGAGTACAAGCCAATCTTCAGTCGGTAATCTCCTATTGTTCTTCAATGTCTTCCAAGCCCTAAGTGGATGAATGAAATTGATGAATGCTTGATAGAAGGATGTTGAATGTTGTTGAAGTCCTCAAAGATGTGCTCTTTCGTTGCATATGAAGTTCCTGAAAACAAAAATCCGATCCCTTCAAATGAAGAAAGAGAGCTCTTATGTAGGAAACCCTAGATCATAAATTCATCTTTTGGCCGACCTAGAGATTGAATATCCCGCCAATTTCTTGGGGTTAAGCTTTATTTTATGATTGGATCGTGCTCCCAAAATTTCAGGAAAAATGTCCGGGACCATGTGCACTCCGGGCGCCACGGTCCCGACAACTTTTCACCAAATTTTCAGAGCCGTCGGATATGATGATTTTAGAGAGAATCCTGAAGTTACAGGTGATTTCGAGATGTTTTGACCCCGAAACCAAGACCCCAAGTTCGAAATAGGACTTAATTAGGGTTTTTGATTGAGTGATGTATTGGAGGAATAAAATGCGAAGGGCACACTTTAGTGAAAAGGGCCCAACTTTATGATGCAAAGGATGATGAAATAGGACCTTAGACCTAATTAATTCGATTAATTAAGTGCTTAAGGAGAAATGCAATGCAGAATGTAAAATGCACTAAGGCGGGTGCTAAACTAGATGTGAAATTGTACCACCCTAGCGAGTGCGTACAATTTACGATGCTACATTTAGCCCCCACTTTAGTGGTCATATGAGTACTACGCGCATATGCAAGCTAAAGTACAAAAAAAGTAAACATTATTTGAAAAAGGATATATCCATAAGTTGTCGGACGAAGCCCCCAGCGGTATCTGTAGTACACAGTTAGGAACCACACCCTACAAAACACACGTTAGATCACAAAATCACCTAATGCTTACTAAGGAAAGTGGTGAAATCTGTGAGTAGCTATATGCCCCCCCTGTTTCGACTTGCTTATTAGGGAGGTGAAACAGGGTAGCATGTTTACTTGCGACAAATTGTGTAAGAGAGTATTGTTGAGGGGTGTTCACTAAATAGGCTTCATCAGAGCACTTGTTGGAACATCCCGAGAGTAAGAGAAGGAAAATACGATTCCAACGCAACAAACGGCTCGAAAATCGCATCTCTCAAACCCAAGTTATGATAAAATGAATGACAGAGTAAAATTAGGGTTTCAAAAGTGAAGATAAACAAATGAAAGTATATACTTTGAAAGTGACACTTACTTTTGTCACTTGGTTGATTTCAGAATACTATTCAGTGCAGCGGAGCCCACATAGCCACCATCATGCCTTCACGACGACCGGAGCGTCCCACGAGGATTGAGATCCTGCGCCAGGCCATGATCGACGACGAGCCACTGGACGAGGTGAGTTGACTGAGCGTTTGACTTTTGATTTCTTCGCATTTTGACTTTTTCGTGATCATATGCAGGCCTTGAAGGCTGATCGGGGGCCCACCTAGAGCGCCATGGTCCCTGTGGGGTGCCCTGGTCCCCCCAGGGTGCCATGGTCCCTGACAGGGGCGCCATGGTCCCTTTAGGGCGCCATGGTCCCTGCAGGGTGCCATGGTCCCCTCAGGGCGCCATGGTCCCTGTCAGGGCGCCATGGTCCCCATCAGGGCGCCATGGTCCCCAATCAGGGCTTGGTGAGGGGTTTTAGGGCTAGCATACAATGTTCGACAGTTTGCATGAGCTATTTTGATGATCGAGTACTGATTACGGTTGTGTTTTTGTGTTGCAGGGTCTCCCGTACATGAGAGAGCATACAGCGGGACAAATTCTTCACAGTTTGTGAGATCAGATTCCGCGGCTGACTCAGGCAGAGAGAGACACACTATCGATTGTGGGATTGTGGTATGTGATCCTCATGCCGGCCATTCGGTTCCATCCTGCGACGCTGATGGCATTGATGGAGCGATGGGATCCTGACACATGCACTTTTCATCTTCCGGTAGGGGAGTTGATGGTCACACTTGAGGATGTGTACCGTATACTTCGCCTTCCTATCAGAGGAGCGACAGTTACATACATGATCGATCGGTCAGCGGAGGATCATCAGAGAGAGCAGGTGTACTGCATAGGGAGAGTCATGCCGAGCGAGACGAGAGGTCGCATTATGGTCAGCTGGCTCTTACATCCTACAGGGGAGGTACCACTTCTGAGACGCCTTATGATCGCCATCATAGCACTAGCTGTCTGCCCTAATGGGCGAGGGACGCACATGCACGGGGGTCTCACATGGTGTATCAGAGCGATGGAGAGACACAGGAGAGTGTATGCTTGGGGTCGGAGTATGCTTGCACATCTCTATCACGACCTTGAAGAGTACGTATTCGGATAGGGTTTCAGTTTGATGACATGCACACTTCTGCAGGTGTGGATTTTAGAGCACTTCACATGCACCAGGCCCGTCAGCTTTTCGCTGAGTACAGCGAGTGAGCGACCTAGGGTGTTCGCTTATCCACTTACCAGCGAGTGGAGGTTTGGAGATTTGTTATATTGGAGAGTGATTTTTGACAGACTGACAGCCGAGGTGACAGTGTGGAGACCTTACCTACGGATGCACAGATGGGATGGTATGGAGAGACAGTTAGCATGCCTACAGAGGAACCGCCTACTACGGGGATGATATTCACACATCATAGTCCCTTTCTATTTTGACCGAGTATGGAGGCAGTTCGGGCTAGAGCAGTGTGTTCCAGCCGATGTGCCCATCTATACTCGACACACATAGGTCCTTCCTAGACCTAGAGCAGTAGCAAGACCTACGATAGATGACATCGAGATGACAGACTTAGAGGGATCTGATCAGGATGTAGTCACTGATTATTCTGCAGAGCCTGGAGCACAGCGCAGGTACGTCTCATGGTTTATGAGATCATATCCAGGCCCTATCTTTCCACCAGATCATCCGACAGGCTATTCAGGCCCATGGAGACATGGAGACCGAGACGAGGACTAGGGATCCAGGTCAAAGGAACCAGAGGAGGGAGAGGGTCATGAGGAGGTGGGAGATCCTGATCCACCTACAGGCGATCAGCCCAGTGCCAAGGAGGAGGAGGAGGACATGGATAGAGATGAGGATGAGGAAGATGCAGGTGATGATGCGGATGAGGATGAGGATGAGGATGACGAGGAGGACGAGAAGGAGGAGGATAGAGATGATGAGGAGGAGTCAGATGCAGCTCCCCACCATTCAGGAGACGATACCATAGCTCTAGATCCACCTCTTATTCCCCAACAGGGGGAACATGAGGCGATACGGAGACCTGTTCCTAGTACCATCCAGCCTACACCTGTCGTGCATAGATTATTCGAGCGAGGGGAGCCTAGCGGTTCCCAGGCACAGATGCTACCATATCATGATCCCTACTAGCACGAGGGAGATCCAGGTATAGTAGGTTTATATTGTTTGATTAATGTTTTGATGATATAGAATGGTACTAACAAAAATCTATTCTACTACCACAGCTAATGTGCAGGAATGGCGTTCCCTGATTCAGCAGGCAATGACAGACATTTCCATGATAGCACAGATCCCTAGTTCCTCATAGATTGCCTATAGGCCTCAGGGGAACGCGGGTCGGCATGAGGATTTGTTTTCCCCATTCCGAGTACAGGTAGATATATGGAGGGAGAGAGAGAGAGTCCTATCAGAGGACCTCCAGCAGGCACGGTAGAGAGAGAGAGTCCTATTAGAGGACCTCCAGCAAGCGCGGTGAGATCTAGCAGTGGCTCAGGCCGAGGCTACCACCTATCGTGCGATCCTTATGGATAGGGATCGTAGGAGTTCCTCTCGGAGTCACTCACGGTCTGTATCACGCTACACACCCATGGGTCCACCTTCACGGCCAGATCAGGAGGGAGCGTCCAGTCGACATTCTCCAGCCACTAGCCCTAGGGATAGGAGATGATTTTATGATGTAAAAGATAGGTCACATTTTGGATGTACAGTGACCTATATTTGTATATGATCCACACATATATATATGTATATATACATGCTTCTCTTTTGTCTCAAATGTGTTATCTTTAATGCTTAAAACAATATATATTTTTCTTTGATTAAATCTAATACATTTGGTAAATGTACATGTATATTCAGAATTTAATTTCCATGTGATTGATTTCTCAATGCTCCATGATTAAATTGATACATGCGTGACTTAATTAAATATTTAATCAAGTACTACATTGATGATAGGGAAGAAATATGCATTAAGTCTAAGAATCATATAACTAATGTGATTTAATTTTGAACTTAAACACAACATGATACGATTCTACTTAACACATAAAGACATTGTATAATATGCTAGCATAATGAAAATGTAAATCTTTTACAATTTACATAAATGAATTCAAGACAAACTATAAAGTAAGAAGACACGCTTGTCAGGAATGAAGCAATATAGATTAAAGACCATAACATTTAATTCTATTTTGCTCTAAGTAGGGGATACTGACATATTATCCAATGTTGAAGAACTAAAAAGAAGATAAATAGGAAATGAAGAATTAAGCATAATATCTACGCAAGTGCATAGCATTGATAGGTTCTTTAAGAGGCGTACCATCTACATCCACTATTTTGTAAGCACCTGATCCATAATCCTCAATAACGATATATGGTCCAAGCCAATTAGGACTGAATTTTCCCTTTTCTGCAGGCAAGGCATTCACATTGCGCTGATTCTCATAGAGGACTAAGTCACCTACCGAGAAGGAACGTTGAATGACCTTATCATTATAGCTTCATTGTAGAGTTTTGTGATACGCTTGAATATGCTCAAGAGCATTTATACGCTGTTCATCAAGCATCTCAAGCTATTGAAGTCATTGTTCTCTATAAGAGTCATCATCTACTATACCTTTGAGAGAAACCCTAAGTGATGGAATCTCTAATTCTAAGGGCATAATAGCGTCAGCACCATAAACAAGATTATAAGGAGTAGTTCCCGTAGCAATTCGTACACTCGTTCGGTAGGCCCAAAGAGCATAGATTAGCTGGTTACTCCAATCCTTACCATGCTTATTTACAGTTTTGTGAAGAATTTGTTCAATTATCTTATTGGATGATTCGGCTTGGCCATTTGACTGAGGATAATATGGTGTAGAAAATCGATGTTTGATATGATACTTCTCGAGGAATTTCTTCACGTCCTTGTTCTTAAATGATGTCCCATTATCTGAGATTATAGTAGAAGGTATCCCGAATCGAGAAATGATGTTTTCTAGGAGAAATTGACAAATTACTTCAGCAGTAGTAGAGCGAAGGGGAATAGCTTCTACCCACTTCGTAAAGTAATCTGTTGCGGTTATAATGAAGGTGTGTCCTTGAGATGAAGGAGGAGAGATTTTTTTGATAAGATCCAAACCCCATGTGGAGAAAGGCCAAGAAGCTACTTGAGAATGAAGTTCTTGAGCAGGAGCATGAATCAAATTATTATGTTGTTGACATTGATGACATTTTTTAACAAATGAAAAGGAATCCTTCTGCATAGTTTGCCAATAGTATCCCATATGAAGCAATCTATGAACCAAGGATTTGCCCCCAAAATGCCCCCCACAAGCACCTGAATGTGCCTCTTCAAGAGCAACGGGGATTTCTGATTTGTTAAGACAGCGAAGGAGAATACCATCATAACCCCTTCGGTAAAGGACATTAGAAAGAATGATATACCTAGCAGACAGCTTGTGGATTCTAGCCCTAGTGTTTCTATTAGCAGAATCAGGAAAAGTACCATCAGTCAAATATCTTAGGATATGCGAGTACCATTCATCTAAGTCTATAAAATCACAACATGTTACCAAGCTAGAATCGTCTACAATAGCTGGAGAAATAAGGTTGTGAATAACGAATTTAAGATCAACCACAAGGTCCTCTAAAGATACAAGAGAAGCCACACATGCCATTGCATCCGCATGTCGATTATCTTTTCGAGGAACAGGTTCCATGGTATAAGAATCAAATTTTTGTAATAAAGAGATAGCAAGGACTTTATATTGTGATAATTTGTCTTGTTTTGCTTGATATAGTCCTGTTACTTGTCTTATAATCAATTGTGAATCTCCATAGATATGTATGTGTTTTATGTTCAGAGCTAAGGCTGCTTTTATTCCTGCTATAAGAGCCTCATACTCAGCAATGTTATTGGTACATAGGAAATATAGGCGATATGATAAGGGAATAGATTTCTTTGTAGGAGAAATCAGGACAACACCTGCCCCCGATCCCGTATGACACTTAGAGCCATCAAAGTATAACTCCCAAGTTTCATCTTTCTCTATAGAAAGAATGAAGTCATCAGGAAAAGACTCAGGGTTAGGGAAGGAGAAAGGTGAAGGGGCCTCAACTAAGTGATCGGTCAATGCTTGTCCTTTAATTGCTCTTTGTGAAACAAATTTAAGGTCAAATTTAGTTAACATCATAACCCACTTAGCTAGACATCCAAATAAATCAATTTTAGAGAAAAGATGCTTCAAAGGATCAAACTTTACCATGATGTGAACTTCTGAATTTAAAAGATAATGTCTCAATTTCTGAGTCGCAAACACCACGGCCAAGCATTGTCTTTCTATCACAGAATATCAGGTCTCATAATCGAGTAAGGTACGACTTATGTAATAAACCGGACATTCCTTACCATCTTTATCATGTTGTGCCAACAATGCTGCGAGAGCATTAGAAGAAGCAGCTGTATATAGAAGGAAGGGTTTAGAAGGTTTGGCAGGTTGAAGAATAGGAGGACTAGCCAAATACACTTTTAAATCTTCAAATGCTTGCTGACAATCCTCATTCCATTGAAAAGTGATATCCTTTTTAAGAAGTTGCGTAAAAGGAAAGGTACGATCCGCAAGTTGAGACACGAACCTAGCTTGAATCTTTCCTTGTAAGCTTTTAAGTTGAGACACATTTCGAGGAGGTGGCATGTTGACAATAGCATCTATTTTCTTAGTGTCCACCTCAATCCCACGATGTGAAACTATGAACCCTAATAGTTTTCCACTATCCACACCAAAAACACATTTTCGGGGATTCAAGCGCATGTGATATTTACGAATTCTTTCAAAGATTTGATGAAGGATTTTAACATGATCCATGCGAAGAAAGGATTTGGCTAAAATATCATCAACATAATCCTCTAAAATCTTATGCATATAATCATGAAAGATAAGGGTCATCGCTCGTTGATAAGTTGCACCAGCATTTTTAAGTCCAAAAGGCATCATTATCCAACAAAACGTACCCCAAGGAGTAGTGAAAGCGGTTTTGAATTGATCTTGAGGGTTTATGAAAATTTGATTGTAACTTGAAAATCCATCCATGAAGGATAATAAGGCATGTCCTGCCATGGAATCAACTATCATGTCAATGTTTGGAAGAGGGAAATCATCTTTTAAAGAAGACTTGTTTAAATCCCAAAAGTCGGTACACATTCTTATTTTGTTATCTAGTTTAGCCACAGCGACAATATTTGAAATCCATGGGGAATAGTCAATAGGGCAAATAAATCCAGCTGTAGCGTCCTAAAATTGCGACACTTGCAATTTCGACTGCATTTCGATCTTCACGATGGCGACGCAACACGCAACCTGAATGGAGACCCCGAAACCTGATTATGACACTAAAAACTGCATTTTCTTGAACCCTGGCCTGAACCTCCTTTGCACCCTGCTGCCCTGGGAGGTGGGACCAGAGCGCCCAGGGCCCTGGTCCTTTAGGACCAGGGCGCCCAGCGCCCTGGTTCCTGGCCCTATTTTGGGCTCGGTCTCCTATGGGACTTCGGGTCTTTTTGTTTGCAAATTGGAAAATAACATTTCCTGGTCGGCCTAAGGTCGGAAAAATCAGTCTATCAGCCCTAATTGACAAGTATATAAACAACATTTTCTCTCTCATTTTGGCATGACAGAAAAAGCGTGGAAACTATACTCAAACATTCAAGCATTCAAGCATTCCTTCTAAGTCTCCATTCAAGGCTAAGTGTTGCATTCAAGACAAGGATTCAACCATTGAAGAGGAGATCACTTACTACATACTACTACAACATACAACAAACAACAACATCTATACCTTCGCACATAAGGATACAAACATCCTTACAACAAGGTATTAGTACTTGTTTTACATTACAGACATTTACATTTACAGCATTTCTCATTTCTTGGTTAATTCCAAAACTGGGGTTTGACCTAAAGGCAAACCCCTAATCCCTAACCCCCCAATCATCTTCTCTTTTCTGTGTGTAGGTTGCAGGTACGCAGCTGAAATTGAAGATCTGGAATCCTTGTGCAGAGACGAACCGATCCCCCTTCGTTTCGCGGATTTTTCGGAGGACCGTGTGCACGCCGGGCACCATCGTCCCGTCAACTTTTGCTCAAATTTGCAGGACAGCATCGTATCGACATTTTACTGCTAATTCCAGGTCCGCAGCTTCATCCTATATCCCTATCTCAGTTTATAAGAGAATCTTTCTCACTTTCTATGCATTCCTAGCTTAATTCCTCTATCAACATTCTTTACAAAAGAGGGTAGCCTTGCTGTCTTAACCTTTGAAACTCATTTAGAATCCAATCTTGCATTGTGTCGGATTGGATCATGTGGGTTTCAACCCCTCTTTTGAATGTAAAGTCTCCCAAGTGAAAACCGTCAACCCTAGTAACCTCCCTTCTCTCTCCTTGGAGTTGGAAGAGGGGAGAGCAACTAGGGTTCGATCATTTTTCCGCTTTACATTTTGGTGAACTCGACGTGAACATCCTTTCTGATTTTTCATGGCTAGATCTGAAAATTGGATTCCTTGATTACATTTCCATGTTTGATCTTTTACAAATTTTAGAGGTTAATTGCATAAAAACCCTAAAATTTCCTTTTAGTAATTGAACTTGTGAAATATTTAATTGTTAATGCTTGTTTCAGATCTGCCCTCCTATTACAAATTGTCAATTCATATTTGTGCTTTAATTTTGAAAATTAAGTGGTTAAGTGTCAAAACCCTAATTTTTGAAACCCTCTTGATTCAACCTTTGTCCGACAATTTCACTGATCAAAACATCTCCAAATCAGCTGTAACTTTGGATTCCGCAATAAAATCACAATATCTTTCATCCCTGAAAATTTGGAAAAAAGTTGCGAGGACCATGTGCACTCCGTGCGCCATCGTCCTTGACATTTTTTCCAAAATTTCGGGAGCTAGATCTTACTGTATTTTTCTACTAAAATCCAGAATTTTGGCTGATTTTATCAATTATAACACTTTCAAAATTACAGTCAAAGTTGGTCTTGTGATTGCTTGGTTTAAGGCTTCTAAACATTCAAAAATCATTGAAACTGAAATTCATGTCAAAATTGTGTTTCTTACTGTCCTAAATCTGAAAAGTGTGTTTGCATTCATTCCAAATTTCAGTGCTTTATTCAAATTCTTGCAATTTGTGACTTTTGAAATTAAGTGCTTAATTACAACAACTTTGATTTCCGCTTTCAAAATTGAATTTTGCGTGAAATTGAGTCAATTTTTAAATTTCAAAACTTGCATTGCTCTTAACATTCCCTCTAAAATCATAAAATTCAAAATTTCAGTTTCCCTCTCTTTTTCAAAATTCAAATTTTGCATTTTTCGACAATCTAGGTAGGGTTCAATTTTGAGATTGCAACTTTAATTTGGCCTATCTACAGATCGTAAAATCACTCAATTTTTTCAGATTAGCTTTAAAATCATCATAACTTTCATCCCTGCAAATTTCAAAAAAAGTTGCAAGGACCGTGTGCACTCCGAGCGCCACGGTCCCGGACATTTTTTCTGAAATTTTGGGAGACTGTCGTGATTGCATTTAATAGCTTAAATCTGGAAAACTGGCTGATTCTATTGAAAATTGCTACCTCTAAAATTCAAAATCTTCTCTCTTTCTCTCTAGTGCATGAGTTTTACAACAATAAGCCCTACCTACACTATTCCTGTTAGACGAAGCCGTAGAATTAAGTCTTTCCGAGGTTTAATTACTGAGGAGATGGAACCTAATTTGAATAGCCTTTTTAACGAGGACATGGGTAATTCCTCTAATCCTCTTAATGATGAAGAAGCTCTCCCTGAGGTTTCTGTAGAACAACTTTCAAAATTGGATAATCAATTTGATGATTTTCGACAATGGATGTCTCAAGAATACCCTGATAGTCAAGCTCTTCCTTTAATTGAGGGTCTAAAACATATGCTTCAAAGTGATAAGAATGGAATTGATATTTTGCATGGTATTGCACACATTGTGGATTCGAATGTGATGCCTATGAAGAGTTGTGCTGAAAATTTAGGTTATACACAACCTCCCACTCAAGTTATTCATTCTATTCCTTTGACAACTTCTATTGCTAGCATACCTACCTTTACATCAAACATAATGACTACTTCTATACAAGACATTCCGCCTATGATCACCAGTCATGGGGGCAATCCTCCCTCTTCAATTAACCCTCTTCCTTCATTTAATCTGACTTCTTCATTCATTCCTTCAATGAGTGTCCCTATTACATCTCCACAAACAAACATGATGCAAGGGGGCAATTCATTCAATCATTCCATTCCTCCTTGTAGTGTTCCTCCTTTCCAATCATCTCCTATGCCTAATTATCATAGAGTCCCACCACCTTACTCTCTACCTTCTTTCAATAACATAACACCTCCATCTCAATCTAACACATCTAATATGAATTCTTCGACTGAAGTGACCATTAACAATCTTGCACAAACTGTCTCTTCTTTACAACAACAAATTGCCTCTATGAATCAATCTAAGTTTAGTGTGCCCACATTTGATGTTGCGAGCCCACTTTCTCTTGACATTGTTCGAGCTATCCCACCTAAACATGTTGAAATCCTGCATCTGGAGCTTTATAATGGTAAAGGTGATCCTCTAACACATGTTAAGACTTTTCAAACAATTTGTACTGATTTTTCTTATGACCAAAGGTTGCTTGCAAAACTATTCACTAGAACATTAAGAGACAAAGCCCTACAATGGTATTGCTCGTTGCCTTCTTATTCTATTACTTCTTTCGAACAACTTGCAAATGCTTTCATTCAACAATTTCAAAACAATATAAGTCCTAAAGTTACTTTGATTGATTTAATGCATTGTAAACAAGGTGTTAAAGAAAAAGTGACTGATTTCATTGGTAGATATAAGCATTTGTATGCTCAAATTTCTTTTCCAGTGCTTGACAATGATATTCAAAGAATCTTTATTTCTAATTTACAAAAAGATATTCGAGACAAACTTTTGTTTTCTGAGTTTACTTCTTTCCAATAGTTGTGTGCAACTCTTCACAATTATCAACTGACTGTGAGTCAAATGGAACAATCACATCCTATGGCTCCGAGTGATAAGGGTGATAGCAGTCAACAACCATTTGGAAAGTTTAAACCAAACAGAGATTCCATCAAATTCAATGAAAACATCATCAACAACAATGTGAATGCAGCATCAGGTGTGCCTCCTATTTCTAAGTTTTTCAAGAAAGAAAGAAAGTATACTCCTTTGAATGAATCATTGCATAGTATTATGAATAAGTTATTAGAACAAAATGTGCTTACTCTTCCTCCTATAAGGCAAATTGATCCTGCAAAGATTAATTTGCCCTATTTTGATAACAAATCTTTTTGTCAATTTCATCGTCAACCTGGGCATGATACTGAAAAATGTTTTGCTTTAAAGGGTAAAATTCAAGATTTGATTGATAATAATACTATCTCTGTTTCTAGAGTGAATGATAAAGGCAATACATCTGTAGCTCCTCCTAACCAAAATCTTCAGATTTTTACTAATCCATTACCTTCTCATACCTCTAATGCGATTGAGGCTAATGATTCCTCTCTCTCATCTGATGGTCTTGTGTCTATGACTCCGAATGTGATTAACTTTGTAGAGCAGCAAGAAAACCCTAAAGAACCTTCCATCACATTTGATTCTAGTGAAACCATTAGAGCACCTGATGGTCCTTTATACATAGTTGCAAAAGTCAAGAATACACCTTGCCGTGGAGTGCTTATTGATCCTTCCTGCATGATTAATGTTATTACTGAGGAATTTCTTTTTACTTTGCAATTGAATCAAGTGATCTATGACAAAATAGATGTGGTTGTGAAATTATTTGATGCATTTTCTTCTCCTGCAATTGGTTCTATTACATTGCCTATTGAAGTTCATAACAAATCCCTTGATGTAAACTTTGCTATTATTCCTTCATCTGAACAATTTCGTGTGAAGCTTGGTTATCCTTGGCTATCTTCCATGAAAGCTATTGCTTCTCCTATACATAAGTGTTTGAAATTTCCCCATAATGGTGAAGTTGTTACTATCAATCATAGTCTCTTTAAACCAGCTGAAAGAACTTCTGGCATTCCTATTGATTATTTTTGGCCTAAACAATTCCAATCCCTTCCTCCGCGAAGTGATCATCTTTTCAAATCTTATCAAAAGTGGAAAACAGATATGATCTTATCTCTAAGTGAACCTAGAACACCTAAACTTGACATTCCTATCATTCTTGAGAAGGAAGTTCTTCCTTTGAAAGATAAAACTAATGTCTTTCCTCAAGAAGATTCTCAATCCATCCCTATGGATGTGACTATGTCTATTCCTAATAAACCTTCTAAGAGTAGACCTATACCTCCTCGTCATGATGGACTTGGTCTCCTTCCTAAACCAAAAATTCCTCCTTTATATGGAGCAGTTCCTCCTCCTTCCTTTTATAGAGAGAAGAGACCTTCCTCTTCTCCTATTATCCAGCCTAAGAGATCACAACCTAAACACCCAAGTAATAAGGATGAGAACATTCCTCCTCCTCAATCTTCTCCACTTCCTACTAAGACTAGACGAAATCATTCTGCACGTGAACACCGATGAAAGCGTTGTCTTAGAGCTCAAGCGGCTGCTTCTCAAACTTTGCAATATCCAAAAACACCTTCAACAAGCATTATTCTATTTTCTCCTCAGCTGGAAATTGAGCCTAAATCTCCTAAACATAAGATGCATGATGGTCTTGATCCTGTGCGAGTTAAAGATCCTATTTTTATAAATCTTGATGATGATATAGATGAAAATGTTATTCATGATGAACATGTTACTCCTCTTGCTTCTGATAGTGAATATGAACTTGTTGATATTGATAACCATTTATCTAATGAATTTTCTAAAGCACTTATCCTAGCTCCTAGACAAGAACAACGTGGCTTGGAACATGAACATAGCCCTTGTTTGGATCTTGTGATAGCTCCATCTGCTGTGTTGGATGTTCCTCCTCTAGCGTGTTCCCTACCTTCCCGAAACATTGATCAGCAAGTTCGGGAGGTAGATGACATGCTAGACTAGTTACATTAGCATAGCAGATTCTCTCCTCCTCTCTTTTGTTACTTCTTCTATATGTTATTCTCATTCTTCTATTTGTTGTCCTTAGTGTTGTCTACTTGAGGACGATGCAAAGCATTGAGATCTCTTTTGGTCTCTATCATGTTGACTCAAAAGACACATGTGTTCCCTTCTTCTAGGTGACCTTCCTTGATTGGGGAATGAAGAACAATTATGCATACATACATATGATATATACATGAATTATCATACAGCATACTGACCCCGAGGAAAGCGAAGTCACCTCGTGCTTTGTGTTTTGTGTCTATTATCCTTGGGTTTATCTCACACTTGGGGGCTAAATCTTTGTGATAACGTGCTCCTTTCCTTTCTCATTTCTTATGTGTATCACTACATTAAAGCAATCGCCCCCGTTGAGGTGTGTACGATCGCTTTAACGTAGGGGGGCATACACCCTGTCTATCCCTTCAAGATACTCAAAAATTTCTTGGCGAACTTAGCTTTGCCTTGAAAATTTTTGGTATTTCTCTTGCATGACTCATAGTGAGGGAACCTTACTACTGACAGTCATGGTTCTCCCCCGTGATCTTCCCTTTTACTTTGTCAATCGAAGTCGTAAGATCCTTAGTCCACTGGGGGCTTGGTGTGTCTTGCCTCCTTGACGTGGTGAAAGTTTGTCAATGTTGTTTCCTTGTACTTTACCAGAAGTATCAGCGTACGCTTATACTCCCGCTAAAGTGGGGGCTAAATGTAGCATCCTAAAATTGTGACACTTGCAATTTCGACTACATTTCGGTCTTCACGATGGCGACGCAACACGCAACCTGAATGGAGACCCCGAAACCTGATTATGACACTAAAAACTGCATTTTCTTGCACCCTGGCCTGAACCTCCTTTGCACCCTACTGTCCCGGGAGGTGGGACCAGAGCGCCCAGCGCCCTAGTCCCCTAGGACCATGGCGCTCGGCGCCCTAGTCCCTGGCCCTATTTTGGGCCTGGTCTCCTATGGGACTTCGGGTCTTTTTGTTTGCAAATTGGAAAATAACATTTCTTGGTCGGCCTAAGGTCAGAAAAATCAGTCTATTAGCCCTAATTGACAAGTATATAAACAACATTTTCTCTCTCATTTTGGCATGACGGAAAAAGCATGGAAACTATACTCAAACATTCAAGCATTCAAGCATTCAAGCATTCAAGCATTCCTTCTAAGTCTCCATTCAAGGCTAAGTGTTGCATTCAAGACAAGGATTCAACCATTGAAGAGGAGATCACTTACTAGATACTACTACAACATACAACAAACAACAACATCTATACCTTCGCACATAAGGATACAAACATCCTTACAACAAGGTATTAGTACTTGTTTTACATTACAGACATTTACATTTACAGCATTTCTCATTTCTTGGTTAATTCTAAAACCGGGGTTTGACCTAAAGGCAAACCCCTAATCCCTAACCCCCCAATCGTCTTTGCTTTTTTGTGTGTAGGTTGCAAGTACGTGACTGAAATTGAAGATCTGGAATCCTTGTGCAGAGACGAACCGATCCCCCTTCGTTTCACGAATTTTTCAGAGGACCGTGTGCACGCCGGGCGCCATCGTCTTGTCAACTTTTGCTCAAATTTGCAGGACAGCACCGTATCGACATTTTACTGCTAATTCCAGGTCCGTAGCTTCATTCTATATCCCTATCTCAGTTTATAAGCGAATCTTTCTCACTTTCTATGCATTCCTAGCTTAATTTCTCTATCAACATTCTTTACAAAAGAGGGTAGCCTTGCTGTCTTAACCTTTGAAACTCATTTAGAATCCAATCTTGCATTGTGTGGGATTGGATCTTGTGGGTTTCAACCCCTCTTTTGAATGTAAAGTCTCCCAAGTGAAAACCGTCAACCCTAGTAACCTCCCTTCTCTCTCCTTGGAGTTGGAAGAGGGGAGAGCAACTAGGGTTCGATCATTTTTCCGCTTTACACCAGCCTCCAATAATTTTTCAATCTCAGCCTTAACAAGCAGAGCCACCTTAGGATTCATTTTTCGAATCTTTTGTTTCACAGGCTTAGCATCGGGAACTAAGATAATATTATGAGTAATGATCTTAGGATCTATACCAGGCATGTCAGAATATGTCCAAGCAAAGATCTCAGGGAATTCATGCAATAGTTCTTCATATTGTTTATGTTCCTCTTCATTCAAACATTTTCCAATTTTAATAACTTTCTCTTTATTGCAAGGATCCATCTTAACATCAGTGGTGTCACTTATGAGAAGATTACTTTGTTGAGGAGTATCCTTTAACTGAGGGAATTCTTTCACAATCTCATCATTATCAATCTCTTTTCCAAAATAGGCTTCAGTGTTCAAACAATAAGGGAGTCCCCTATTGTGATGATAACGAGGAAGAGTGTCATAGGCTCCCAAGAACTCAGCTAAAGCATCGTCAGTAGGGAAGATATCCAAGGCACAATCACCCGAAGAATCCCCATCAATATACTCAGGGTGTTGTATTGATAAAGATGTAGAGATAGCATTAACACTAATGCATGGTCTTTTAGAAGCTTTAGTACATCTGCAGGGATTATAGCCAAGTCCAAAGGCATAATGGTGAAAATTAGTCTCTAGAGGAACTCTTATCCCTTGTTCATTAGCACCACAACCTTTTCCATGATACCCATGCTTAGCAAAAATGCGAAAACCACAACCATAACGATCAGCCATTTCAGGAAGAGAAGGTGGTTTTTCATAAGACAAAGAATCAAACTCTTCATAATTAGAGGTGTGAGGAGAAGTAGTTTGAGAAGCGGCCACAAAATTATTACTCATAGATTCAGGTAAGGTTGATTGATTTTTAGTTTCTTCTTCTTTTCAACTTTATGATTTTCAGCTTCTTCCTTCTTTTCAAGTTTAATTTCTCTAGAAGGAACCTTATATTCACCTACAAAGGTAGGGTTAAAATCAAGAGATCCCCAATCATCCTCTGCGAGAACCTTCTCAGGATCAAAATCCTTTTTATGTGTAGTTTCAAGTCGAGAAGGCTCTTCTTCAGGAGTTCCAGATTCATCCAAAGGATTTTGATCATCGGAGAGCGAGGATTCATCGATAGGTTTCTTGTTTAAAGAGTCATCACTAGACGAGGATGGCTTAGAAGAATCTTCTTTGGAATTAGATGTTTGTAGACAAGCTTGAAAATTAGTATCACCTATCAAAGTATATGTCTTATTGTTATAAACAAATTTAACTTGTCTATGCAATGTAGAGGGCACAGCTTGCATGCTATGAATCCAAGGCCTCCCTAATAACAAGTTATATGTTAAATTTCCTGACATAACATGGATAGGAGTAGGCAAAGTAATAGGTCCTACTGTGAGAGGTAAGGTGATGATACCTAATGAGGTCTTAGCCACATTGTCAAAGCCATGAATGGGACGAGAGTTAGGCTCAATAAGAGACATATCCACATTCATCTTATGCAATAAATTAATGCTACATACATTAAGGCCAGAGCCATTATCTACTAGTGTTCGTCTTATAGCAGTGTCTTTCATGATAACCACAATCATCAAGGGATCATATTGTTGTTGAATTTCACTAGTAGGCAACTCATCTTGGGTAAACACAATTTGAGCTTTAGGATTCATCACAGAGTTAACAAAAGATGCTATATTACTAGATGTATTTGGTGGAGGAACATTCAAATCTTTCAAGGCATCTTGTAACATTCCATGATGAGTGGAAGAAGTTTGAATCAAATCCCAAAGGGATATCTTAGCAGGGGTAGCTTTAAGTTGTTCTATGAGATCATATTCCTTACCCATAACTTGCGAAATACGGGGAGCTTGAGGAAGAATCGGTTGAGGATTAGGAAGAGAAACTAGAATAACAGGAGGAGGATTAGGTTGCCTATTATTTCTGGTGTGATAAGTATGGGCAACTGCATGATAACTCTCTCTAGTTATTTGCTTAGCATAACTGTAAGGACTTATAGGTTTTCTTCCTTGCACAGGGATGATTGGTTTATTCGGGGTACGAAAGGAATCATGATCATACCTTCCTTGGACAGTAAGGAGAGGTGATTTAGGAACTTGAAAGGTGGGAGAAGGATAAGCACCTTGGACTTCAAAGAGAGGCTTATTATGTTCATTCAAATTTATCATGTTAACCAATTTAGAAGTCTTGTTCTTGTTTAAAGATTTCGACAAAGCTACAAAGTCATCAAGAGCATCATCCAACAAAGCATGATCATATCGGTTAAAAGGTTTGTCTTTTGATTCAAAAGGAGACATCTCCTCATAGAGGGGATTATTGAAAACAACCATGTTACTAGATTCAAGGGAAGAGTTGATAGGAATGTATCCTTGAGAGGAATCATTCGACTTATCTTTCTCATCACACCGAAATGGCATAGTAACAAGGTTTATGAGTTTTTGGTAAAATGAAGGTTTGGCATCTTTAGGGTTTAAAAACTCATTTAAAGCTTCATCTAATTCATCTTGGCTATACTCATAATAGTCATCAAAAGCATGAACATTTTGCAAATAAAAATCTGACATTTTGAAAAGATTGCATAAAATTTAAACACACAATGTAAAGAAACACACTTTTTTTTTTCTTTTTCTCTTTTAATGAAAATGAAATGAAAACACACTAAATCTAGATCTAGATCTAACAAATGCAATGCAGGAGGAAGAAATGATAGATTTCACGTCGGGTTCACCAAAATGTGTAGGGGAAAAAGCGAGACTAGGTTAACATGCCCTAATCCTACCTTTTGACACACATTACGGAATACGAAAGAGCCTAGAGATATCGCACAATTGGCTACTTCTTTTTGTGAAAGAGAGAGCCACGGGATATCTATTAGGATTTCTATTCCCTTGTTGAAATTGTAAGATCAAATAATGTAAGTTCAAACCCTAATCCCAAAATGCAAGTAGGAACTAATAACAAGATTGCAGAATTGAGATTAAACAATGAACAGCTGTAAATACAAGGATGAAATAAGAATGCAGATATGTACTCGGAGTCAAAATCAGACTGAAAATGTTCGGGACGGGAGCGCGGGCACCACTGTGCTGAAAACTGCACTGAAAACTGTCGTTCTGCACTCTGAAACACTGTCGGAAAGCTATCTGAAAGCTGTCTGTCCAGAGGACCAGGGCGCCCAGCGCCTCTGTCCCAGGGACCAGGGCGCCCAGCGCCCCTGTCCCAGTCTTCTGCTCTGCAATTTGATACAGAGTGTTGTCTCGACCTTCTCTCTCCGGATCTGTATCCCGCGGCGTCGTCTAATTCCCGAAACCTACAATGATATCTGAAAAAAGGGTGTATGGGTGGCTATATAGGGTTTTGCCTTAGTCAAACCCCCACTTCGGTGATTTCCACCTCCACGAATAGCCAAGTTGTTTTGTAAAATGTATTGTGTGTGCAGACCTAGTGTGTGTGCAAGGTCCAAAAATGCAAGAAAGCAAACTAGAGCAACCTAGAAAGTAAACCCTAATTGCTTGTAAATGATAATGTAAATGCTCTAAATCAAGATGCAATGTGATCTAAAGCATGAATAAATGATGTATTGAAGCTTATGCAAAGACATGAAAACAACATGAAATCATACCCAACCCTCAAGGGAGGAGTACAAGCCAATCTTCAGTCAGTAATCTCCTATTGTTCTTCAATGTCTTCCAAGCCCTAAGTGGATGAATGAAATTGATGAATTCTTGATAGAAGGATGTTGAATGTTGTTGAAGTCCTCAAAGATCTGCTCTTTCGCTGCATATGAAGTTCCTGAAAACAAAAATCCGATCCCTTCAAATGAAGAAAGAGAGCTCTTATGTAGGAAACCCTAGATCATAAATTCATCTTTTGGCCGACCTAGAGATTGAATATCCCACCAATTTCTTGGGGTTAAGCTTTATTTTATGATTGGATCGTGCTCCCAAAATTTCGGGAAAAATGTCCAGGACCATGTGCACTCCGGGCGCCACGGTCCCGACAAATTTTCACCAAATTTTTAGAGCCGTTGGATATGATGATTTTAGAGAGAATCCTGAAGTTACAGGTGATTTCGAGATGTTTTGACCCCGAAACCAAGCCCCCAAGTTCGAAATAGGACTTAATTAGGGTTTTTGATTGAGTGATGTATTGGAGGAATAAAATGCGAAGGGCACACTTTAGTGAAAAGGGCCCAACTTTATGATGCAAAGGATGATGAAATAGGACCTTAGACCTAATTAATTCGATTAATTAAGTGCTTAAGGAGAAATGCAATGCAGAATGTAAAATGCACTAAGCGGGTGCTAAACTAGATGTGAAATTGTACCACCCTAGCGAGTGCGTACAATTTACGACGCTACACTATCAACAAATTTCTACACACTATAATCTATTTGCATTTATCATTGTTCCACTCTCGCTAGGCAAAGAGATGAGGAGGAGCATGGAACCTTTACATATGGTTCTATAGTTAGGTCTATATTGGATCATTTGAACTAAGTATTATGGTTGGGCGATATATGTAAAGTGAAAAAATTATTGTGAAATAATAAGCTTATCCATCAATTTTAAGAGCTTGTGGTGCAATTTATTTGAATGCATATATAATGGAATGCTGACCAATCCAAGAATTGCTAATAACAATTTTTTCCTTTTTCCACTAGGTCACTTACCTAGTAGCAACCTCAATATGTGAAAGCCAACAAAGATTTTTTTAAAATTGTATATATTAACACAAATATTGCATGATTTTGACTAAAAAGTAGTTATAAAATTATTAGTACCCGGTATATGCACAAAGATGGTGGTCAGAAAAGTGGACACCACCCCAAAAAAAATGGAAAAGCAAGCAGTGCATACGCGGTTCTAAATTTTGAAATGACCACGTACGCGCTTAGGTTTGTAATTCCCGAGCCTAGAAAAAGTAGCGCGTATGTGCTACCTCTAGGAAAATGAATGCGTACACGCTAATAATCCCTAAAACACCACCTACGCAGTCCCTGTCAAAAAAAGTTTTTTCTAAAAAAACTGGGTCTTATTTTCCTGTGAAAAGCGCGTTTTTACTTCATTTTTTCTTCATTTTCTCTACTAAACCATGAACGGGGTGCAAGATTTCTCCTCTAGACACTATGGATCAAGGTTAGTTTTTGTTAATTTTTGTCTTTCTTTCCCGTTTGTTCAATTTGTTTTACATTTTGAATTTAATTTCATTAATTTTTATTAGGTTTTTTCATTTTTTGTTTCAAAAACCAGATTCTTCTAATCCACAACAAGAACAACCAAATGCACCTCCTCAAAACCCACAAGATACACCCCCAATTCCTCCTTTTGACCGCACACCTGAAACACAAGAGCAATTAATTAATCAGTTAGGAAAAAATACGTCTAAAATCAATAGACTAATTGTTAAATTGAAAACATCTAAACTTGAGTATCATCAATCCCTTGCCACTAGCCTAGAAACATTAGCTAGTGGTTCCATAGCTATTTTGACACAAATTACCAAATGGGGAAACTTTAGGGATAGGTTTCGTCAATTCTATGTCGATGGGATATCATATGAGGGAGTAAAAAACAAAAATATTAGCAAACAACAAATATGTGCCCTTTTCATTGATCCCAAAATTGTTCAGTCATTACCTCTTAATGCAAAGAGGTTTCCCATACATTGGTGTACCAATGTACAGATGAAGAATCTTTTTTGGCAGAGGTGGTGGATGGTCTTTGATGATCCACCTTGTAATAATTATGAGGTGCCATTATATTTTTTGAGAAAATTATATTGTGAGTTTGTGCTTAATGTGCGCCCAAACTATTTTGACATGAGAGAGTTCCATGGTAGAGGTGATGGCTCGACCCAAGATAGACCTGGAGCCCGTAGGCGATTAGCCATGGAGAGTCGCCACCCCCTAGCACCCAAACCCAAGGTGCATCAGGTTGTCCCACTAGAGTTGAAAGAGTCGATGGAGCTACAGACTCTTCAGGCGGCCACCTTGTTGACCGGTGCCATCATCGAGCATGGGACATCATTAGCACATCCTATTGTATTGGATGATGAGCCATTAGTTCCTCCAGGTGGTGACAAAGAGCCCATCCAACATATGTGTGTCAGTTGGTTGGGGATATACTCGAGGATAGATGATGCAGCCGGTGTAGATGGATCCACATCTCATATGTGCATGATTTGTGGGAGTAGATATCAGGTCCACATGGCTGAGGATTTCATGCTAACAAATGAGTTGATGGACATGTTGTTTGCCCATGAGCGACAGACATAGGTGTGTTGATTTGAATTCACAGCATTTTATTTATAAGTTACTTTAAATTTGTAATTACATAAGTGAATTTTCATTTATACATTGATTTAAATTGAGACAAATAATATGCATTTTAGGATGTAGCAGTGATATCCCATACTCCTCCCCTAGTTACTACAGCTGCAACTTTGATGACTGAGGTATAAATTTTGTAACATGTTAAAATAGAATAGTAGACTTTGAATTCAAAAAAAATACAAGATATACTAATATCTTTAATGCTTGGTCCAATTTTTGGTTTGTAGGTGTTGATAGGGGACCAAATATCCTAGATTGATGACATCACGCTCTCAGTGATCGATTTTGGCCTACAAGGCTATACAGTATCATATTTTGTACAACCCTTTTTATGTATTGTTTGGATGGAATATGCAAGTCATTTCATTTTAGATTTTTAAAATTATGTTTAATATATTATATGTACTATCTCATGTTAATTTTGTTTTTTTAGGGTACCCCCTCCACGTCTAGGGCTTTTCCTAAGAAAAAGAATTCCTCGAAGATGCCAAAACATGGGAAGAAGGTAAATTGAACACATTTTTAGCTGTACAATTGTTTGGAAATGTTGAAATCAAGTATTAGCTGGGGTTTGTAGATTGATTAGTGTTTTTTGTCTATTTTACATGTACAACAGCCATTGAGCTAAATGGATTTGTTGAATGCACCTGATTCACCCGTGGATCAAGAGAGGGCGGAGGTATGTATCTCTACTTTATTTTCTTGATTTCATGATTATATGCACGCGTACATGTGAACTTGTGATATATTATAATCTTATAATTTTTTCATATAGGAAATATACATACCTGTTTCATCAATAGCAAACCCTCCTCCGTGCACAGAAGAAGCATCTTAGGATCCGGTACACTTTTGTTTGATATATTACATTAATTAATTGTTTTTAAACTGTACAATACTTATCATTATATTAATTTTATTTAATCTTTGAACATTTTTTGTATAGGTAATATAGACAGTTTCTCCATTGATGGTGAGCCATCCTCAGTCCATTAGAGAAGCATGTCAGGCATAGGTATGTCATTGTTCTCTATATTATAGATTTTAAGTGTTTTTGATATATTTATGTTAGTACATTGTATTAATTTTACATTTAATCTACAATAGACCCCTTCGCAGTACAACCATAACGTGGATCCATTTAAGTATGTCTTGAAGAAAATTCCTAAGAGTGACAAGGAGAGGAGAGCGAAGACATTAGCTCCTAGATCAGTCGATGAGTGAACAATTCGTTGATGATTTATACAAAATTCTCAAAATCATTCTACTTTGAACCATAGAATCAACCAAGTGAGCCTTCAGGATCGGCTCTAACCCATATTGTGTCAAGTATTGCCTCGTGGTCAGATTCACGAACTTTCCATAAAATCTTGTTATGAGGTCTACCACAATACTTCATCAAATAAATATTTGTTACAACAAAAAGGTTAGAGAAATGAAGAATATGTCTGTGTGTTTCAAAGTCCTCGAACAACCAAACATCAGAATTCTTGATAGGGTATCTCCTAAGCCATTCTCTTGTCATGACAACAGATCCTATTGGGTACTCAATACCCTCTCCATCAATGATTGTGGTTGTTAATTTTCTTTTTGGTTGAACACAACGACACAAATAGTAGTCCAGTCCTTCTTCATTGTTCTCTTTTGCAATAACTGCATACACATGACCTGCATTTTATAAAGTGTTAATTAATACCAAAAATAAAGTATGATGTACAACAAAATGAACCAAAAAGAATACTTGCAAAAAAATTAACTCAAAAAAGCACCTGAACCCACTAGGTCAGATACATGGTCAAAATCCACTGATGTCTCCATCTGGCTCAATTGTAGTGCTCTACGAATTTGATATGAATCAATGGGAACCAATGGTCTACAAGACCATTTGTCTCTTGTGATTCACATTCTTCCCATAAACAATACATGCATGAAGAGAAAAAACATACCATCTATCTCGTATAAATTACCAGTGAACTTGAATTTGAGTGCATGTTATCACTATTTTTTGGAATCAAACTATTAAACAATCACAATACTATCGAAAAAACTAATAAGAACAACAATTCAATCATTTAAAATCATGCAAAAACAAAAAATTCACTTACTTCTATCTATAAAACAGTGATACAGGTGCAGACACAGTTCTAGTGGGACCTTCAACGACCTCAAAAACTTCGTTTGAGGCCGTTGAGGCTCTTGGGCAACTTAAACTGTGTATATGTATCGTGTACGCTCTACATTAATAACCGCGTGTGTGTTGTTAATCCATAAAATGTTGGCAAGCCCAACAGTATTTTTTTTCCCATTATGTACTAATACATAGCGCATACGCATTCCTAAGCCTAAAAAATGTTATCGCAGGCAGTGAACTAATAGGTTCAGTACCCCGTATGCGCTATTGTTAGTAGGAAAATGTGAATGAAAAGGGAGGGAGAGAGAGAGAGAGAGAGAGGGAGGGAGAGGAGAGGAGAGGAGAGGGGGAGGGAGGGAGGGAGGAAGGGATAGGGAGAGAAGAAGGAGGGGAGGAGGGAGAGGAAGAGAGAGAGATAGGGAAGGAGGGAGAGGGAGAGGGAGAGAGGGAGAGAGAGAGAGTGGGGGGGAGGGAGGGAAGGAGGGAGAGAGGGAGAGAAGAAGGAGGGGGGGAGGGAGAGGAGAGGGGGAAGGGAGGGAGAGAAGAAGGGAGAGGGAGGAAGGGAGAGGGAGAGAAGAAGAAGGGGAGGAGGGAGAGGAAGAGGGAGAGAGGGAGAGGGAGAGAGGCTGAGAGAAGGAGGGAAGGAAAGAGGGAGAGAGAGGGGGGGAGGGAGGGAGAGAAGAAGGGGCATGGAGGAAGGTAGAGGGAGTGAAGGAGGGGAGGAGGGAGAGGAAGAGAGGGAGAGAGAGAGAAGGGGGAGGGACGGAAGGAGGGAGAGAGGGAGAGGAAGAGAGAGAGAGAGAGGGGGGGAGGGATGGAAGGAGGGAGAGAGGGAGAGAAGGAGGGGGGGGAGAGAAGGGGTATGGAGGAAGGGAGAGGGAGAGAAGAAGGATGGGAGGAGGGAGGAAGAAAGAGAGAGAGAGAGAGAGAGAGAGAGAGAGAGAGAGAGAGAGAGAGAGAGAGAGAGAGAGAGAGAAGGAGGAGGGAGAGAGGGAGAGAAGAAGGAGGGGGGAGGGAGAGGAGAGAAAAAGGGGTATGGAAGAAGGGAGAGGGAGAGAAGAAGGAGGGGAGGAGGGAGAGGAAGAGAGAGAGAGAGAGGGAATGAGGGAGAGAGAGAGAGGGAGAGGGAGAGAGGAGGGAAGGAGAGAGGGAGAGAGATGGGGGAGGGAGGGAGAGAAGAAGGGGTATGGAGGAAGGGAGATGGAGAGAAGGAGGGGATGAGGGAGAGGAAGAGGGAGAGAGAGGGAATGAGGGAGAGGGAGACAGGGAGACAGGGAGAGAGAGGGGGGAGGGAGGGAAGGAGGGAGAGAGGGAGAGGAGGAGGAGGGAGAGAAGAAGGGGTATGAAGGAAGGGAGAGGGAGAGAAGAAGGAGGGGAGGAGGGAGAGGGAGAGAGAGAGAGAGAGAGAGAGAGGAGAGGGAGGAGGGATGGAGAGAAGAAGGGGTATGGAGGAAGGGAGAGGGAGAGAAGGAGGGGAGGAGGGAGAGGAAGAGAGAGAGAGGGAAGGAGGGAGAGGGAGAGAGGGAGAGAGAGGGGGGGCAGGGAGGGAAGGAGGGAGAGAGGGAGAGAAGAAGGAGGGGGGAGGGAGAGGAGAGGGGGTAGGGAGGGAGAGAAGAAGGGGTATGGAGGAAGGGAGAGGGAGAGAGAGAGAGAGGGGGGGAGAGTATGGGGGAGGGAGAGATGAGGGAAGGAGTGAGAGGGAGAGAGGGAGAGAGGGAGAGAGAGAGGGAGAGAGAGAGAGGGGAGGGAGGGAGAGGTAGAGAGAGAGAGAGAGAGAGAGGAACCTTGTATTTTTGATTTGTTTAGTGTAACTTATGCTTCGTGCACGAACAAGTACCTAATTTTTCAGGATGTGCTTGATTGGAAAAATCATAAAAAAATATACTCGACAAAAAATTACAAACAAATACACATCTTCTAGTGCTCACTCTTAACTATCTTTCTACCAAAGGATTTGTCAAAATACTAAATCTAACTATTACTTTTTTTATGCGCACGTCAGACACTATGGTATGTTTTTTAGAAAAAATTAGGGTCTTTTTTTCATGCGTGAAGGATTTGACCCCCTTAATCTTATCCAATTTTGAAAATGTTTAGTAGTTTGGAAACTAGATTCAGAGTACTACAATATTTGTTCTGTGATTATCTTCATATCTTGAGTGGATGACTTTCAAATTTTTCCTCCAAGTTCAAGTTCGCCTGATTTTAGAAAAAAAGCATCCACTTATACCCCCCTTTTTGACCACCATCTTTGTGAACTTACCCTGCCCCCAAAAAATATAATTTGTAAAATGTTTTGAGTGGAATGGCATTCACTTCTAACCTATGTGTAGGGTGAGTGCTAATTAACAAATATTTTTTCAATTTCTATTTATGCCATTTTCATAGCATATATATTATGTTTCTAAAGATGCATATTGACACCACATTTTTGAAGGAATATAATTTTTTCTGTAATATGATTTTCTAATTAGTGTGTATCCACACCATAGATTTGAAGGAATATATATATTTCTTCTATAATGTGATTTTCTAATTATGCATGCATGTATGCTTGTATGTATGTATGCATGTGTATATGTATACATGTGTCTATGTGTATAAATGCATCCATATGCATACATATATCATATACATTATATGTAATATAATTGTATAGGTTTGTGTGTGTGTGTGCACATATGTTGGTGTGAAAGAGATGTTGTACCAAACAAGTTCATTTCCTAGGTCCTAATCATACATGCTTCTGAAGTTTACTTAGGCAACACATCAGATTCTTCTCATTTTGAGTAGAATTTGCACTTTAAGAGGATAGTTATCACTTTTCCACCCTCAATGGATATGTTATCACTTTTTGTATCAATTCATAAGATTAAGCCACATGTCAAAATATTATGCAATCTTATGTTCATCTTGGCGTATAGAATGGAAGGGTCTCTTTGGTAATACCATTCATATTCATGCTTTCTATTTGAATTCATTGATAGGGATACAATTTATTCTTATCAAATTATTATTTTATTTTAATTATAATTTCCATTAGGTCTCTAAATATTTGGTGGTTATCTTCATAGAAAAATCTTATAACACACACACATGTTTATTGAAATGGGTGTCTTGAAGTCTTCAAAATCTCATTCCTTGATTACAAAGGATGAGAAATCTTCTGCTAGAAAAAATAAGAAAAAGAACAAGCCTAAGAAGAACACAAAATCCACATCTATTTCCACAAAATAATATAAAAATTCCTCTTGCGAGGGAGAATCATCTAAGAAGGAGAACCCTACTTGGTGCATATTTCAAGAATACAAGACATGATGAACACTATTATTATAAGAAGAATAATGATGAATTGAAATAGATTTTTGAAAATAATAGAAACAATTTTCCTTCCAAAATTTCTACTTCATCTTCCTCTCATTCAAAACTATAGGGGAAATGAGAGTTCACCAGTTTAAACATGAAAACTAGGAATCATTCCCAAATATCTATTTCATTAGGAAACAATCAATTAGGCTCAAGGCTGAATTCTAGTCAATTAGGAGAGTTGAGTACTATAATTAATTGTTCCCTAAATTTAATTTGATGTGATTGGATATAATTATGATAAGAAATGATGCAAGAACTAGGTAAAATGCTAGGAAATTGACAAGATTTGGCATAAATAGACAAATAGATCAGAATGTAAACACAAAAGTGTAGATCTATAGATAAGAAACAAAAAAGAACCTATCACTAAAATCTAAGCCTAAAAACTACAAATTAATGTGCTAGGTGTCCTAGTCCTAATGTTGTTTTCACTAGCTAACACATCAGATTCTAGTTCTATATGCTCCACAAATTATTCCCTCCAAAATTCAACCAAAAAGTGTGAGATAGTTGTGCTAATTAACATAGTCTATTAATTTTTGCTTGTTCAAAATTTGAAAATATAGCTCTTAGTCTACTCTTATCAATTCTAAAATTTTAGTAGTTGGATCTGTAACCCACACACAAAAAAGAGGAAAAATGTTGTGTTATATAGGGGATTTCCTAATGCAAACCCTAGGTAGAAATTAACCTCCACTAAATAGCTATGATAAAATGTGAGAGATCTTACCCCTAGTAGGGTAGAGGCTAAAAAATTTAAAGGAAACTCTGAATTAACAAACAATACCTTTGCTATGAACTTGTAGCTTTAAAGTCTTCACAAATTTTGATGTTGCTTGACAAGAGTTAATTCATGTCATCATTCATGGAGGAAAACATAAAATTGGTCATGATTTCTAAGCTTGAAAACTAGGCTCCATATCCATCCCCATCTTCCTTGAAGATGTACAACTAAATTGCTCAATTGGAGTGATAGGAGAATGAACTTGTAGAAAGATGTTCAAAGGAGGGGGAGGGAGTTGTATTTATACACAATTCACACATTTTGTTTCTAACTTTTGAAGTAGGCTAACATGTGGGAGAAATTTACTCCTCTACATTGTTATGATCATTAGAGTTTCAAATTTGGGCCCAAAAAGGCTAGAAAAGGGTGATAGGAACCATAGTTAAGGAGGACTAAGGCTATAGGAACCATATTCCTCACTTTCTAAGCCAAAACCAAGGTTAGTAATCTTACGATTGTGTTAGGTTTCCAAATTTGCTCATAGATTAAGTAAAATCGATCATGAATTAGGGGCACGAGGGAAAACCATTATTGGTTGGAAATTTTGTAATCAAGGGATGATTACAAAATGTTATTTTTAGCCACAATATGATGAGATTAAATCTCTCCTCACAAATAGGAGGTTGCCTCTTACAACAATCTAATAAATAGTATGTATCTAACTTCTATTTCCTATACTATTTTCAAGGTGTTACTATCACTTTATTCTCTTTTTTAAGAATAAGTATTCATCCAACTCTCTTTCTTCAAAATGGATTCTCTTCCTTAACAAGAAAACATAAACTACAAGATACTAACTTATTCAATAATAATCGATATAACTTTCAGCCATACAAAAGGATGACTTAAAGATGTACCAGTGAATCTATACTAACCAAGAAACCTTTGCAAGCCCAAAGTTATATGGTCTCCTTAAATGACTCATGAAAAATAACTTGTAATATGTAGGTAGCACAAATTATTTCCTATATATTATAGTCTTCTCTACTCTAAATAGATAACTTGATGTAGCACAAAATCTTCACCTTACTATAAAACATTGATGAAAGATTCACAATAAAATATTATAGCACAAAGTACACAATATTCCACCTTTATACCTTTTAACCAACAACTTATCACAATGCGAAATTCAATCTTTAAATATAATATTCTAAGAATGACATAAAACACTCTTAGTGACATACAATAAAGTCCTTCCAAGAAAAAGATTGAAGAACAACTTTACTTCTTTATTCATAGAATTTTCAGATTTTCACTAAAAGCACAATATATTTGATATCTCTATAATCCAATACTATTTCAATGCATTAGCTAAAAGATAAATATTTACAATAATGTCTCTCCTTTATATAGAGAAGAGCCTTGAGAAAATCTAGGAATCCTACAACTAATTTTGACTTATTCAAAGTACAATTTGATTTGGTTTAGGACTTGTACTTTCTTTACATGCAAACTACATATGTACATATACACATATAAAATGTCAAAAAAAAAATGCAAATTATAGACTTCAAAATATGATAAACACTACTAAGTGCTGGGGGACACTTATTCTTCATAAATTCTTCAAATTTCTTGAGGGCTTCTTTTATCAGTGATTCATCAGGTTCGTTTACATAGTTGAAAATGGTTTGAAGTTGAGTGGTGGTTCTTATATTTATTCTGAAGAAATTCTAAATTATCCAAGATTAACTAAAAATATACTAGATTATCAATAGAATAAGTTGCAAATTCTTCTTTATCCATTTGTACACTAACCGGTGGAATGAAATACTAAATAATGGTGTCAATATGTGGGAGCTTTTGGTCCTCATCCAATAACTTGCATGAAAACTCAAATTTTTAATTGATAATATTATGTATTTTATCTTTGCATTCTTTATGAGCTTTTTGGAGGTCCTTGATCAACTATTCAAAACCATCCATTCTATATTCCAAGGCTTCCTATTAATATACATCTAACGAGTGGGAATGAATTCATGGTCATCAAGAACATCAAGCTCAAAATCCTCAAGATTGAGTGAAGCATTGTAGTCCTTATCCTACACATGTAATTCCTGTGATAGTAGAACGAGTTTTTGATCTAACTGAGATCTCACACTATCCAGGTTGTTTGACAACTTAACTGAAGAACTCAAAAGGTGTGTTCCTTGTGATAGCATCCTATTTGCCCATGCAACAGAAACTCTCCCATGAATCGTAGTTTATTCTACCTTCTTCACAACTTCTTCATCAACAAAAGAGCCAACTAGTTTAATCGATTTTGAGGACTAAGTAATTTTATACAACACAAAAGTAAGTTGGTCCACTTAAAGTTTGAGATTGCCCTTGATGTCTTTATACCTATCATAAATTTTCATCAAAGCTTCAAGTGTTGATTGAGAATCTTCTTTGGTACTCTCATGAGTTAGTTTCCCAAACTCAATCCTCCTCACTTCATAATTTGTTTCTTAAATCTCATCAATTTTTTTACCTAGAGGAGGTAGGCGGTATTGCCACTTCTTCATATTTGTTACTTGACTCATATACTCTTATTCTTGAAAGGATTTTTGCTTTCTTAATTCTCTTTGGTTTGGGAGAAGCCAACTGTCCAAAGTCAAAGTCATCTAGGGAGATAATTTTCTTCTTTCTCTTAGTTGTTTCTGATTATAACAAAGGAGGGAGAGTAGAAATCATTCCTACACTAGTGACTACAATCTGAATGGGCAAGGCTTTTAGTGGCATTATGGCAGCTACAATGGGTTTAGTGTGTGTCATAACTGCAGATGGAATTTCCACAATTGAAGTACTTGGAAAAGAGTCACCTATGAACTTGTAAAAGTTAATATAAGAAGCCTCAAGCATTGAGGTAGTGACTTTTGAGATAGTTGGAAAGGAAGAGAGATAACCAAAAACTTTCATCCCATTATCCTGTGGAGTATCCAAGATCGACTCAATTTAAGTAGATGAATGAATGGATATCACAGGAACAACACTAGCAATAGTAGAAACAATAGGCATCAACACCAAAGCAGAAATAGAAAGTAAAGATTAAAAACCAAGGGTGGAGAAAGAATAATGGACAAGTTTGTATTAGTGAGAAGAGTTACAACCTCAATGGCTACCTCTAAAGTATATTATTTGTTAGTATGGGAGATTTTCTTCCTGCAAGCCCTCTTTTGTTCTTATTTCAAACCATATCCAATAATTTTTACATAAAATTGTTCTTGTTCTTGGATGGGCTTTTCATCTTTTCTCTTTTTATTTTGGGTATGTCCAGGATCATGGTGTGCCAAAACAGGCCCTTAAGTGGCAATGAAATTTCAGAAAATCAGAGTTATGCAACTTGACATGAAAATTTGAATAAGTTGTGAATATTATTTTTAAAATATGTAAGAAGAGGATCTATAGAAAATTGAATGTAGTTTCTAAGTTAGTAGTTGTTTTTTGGAAAAAAAATATCCTATTTGATGAAAATTTCAAATTTCAATGTAGTGGTACTAAAATTTGAGGAAAAAGATAAGAAGTAGATGTATGTCTAACCACCCTAATCACAATCAAATCATAATATTTTTTTATAATATTTATAATATAAGTATTAGACTCATGTCCAGATGTGACACATATTTTTTTATAACTTTTTATAAAGTAAATAATTATTTATGAATTTTTTACTACAGATTTTTAGAAATTCAGAAACTCCTACATCTGACCACCTTAACTTAGTCAAAATCTTATGAAATTTATTTATTTTTTTAATTTTTCCCTATTGTAGATGAAGCATAGGATGTGATGCATTTTTCAGATTCAAAAAATGTTATACCGTTTGAAAGTTATGAGTGTTTTTCAATCAGTCTATCAATCAGGACTATTGTCAGAATTCAATTAGAAAATAAATAATAATTGTTTATTAAAGTAGAAATAAGACAAGCCTTATATTGTTGGAAAGCTGAGAATGTTCTTAAAAAACCCTTTTCATTTTATCAATTTTGGCTACAAAAAAAGTTGTCAGCCACCAGTGAAAAGTCTGCAAAATCAAGGAATATTGAAAAACACGTTTTTTCAGTTGCTTCTAGGCTTGTCAGTTCCAAACCAAATCCTAAAGCATTCCCGAATTGAAATTTGAAAATTTTACAATAGAAATTGGATATTCGATTATATCGAATATCCGATTTTAATAAGTAAATTCGCTAACTAAATTTTCACATAATTAATCTAATGTTTATTAATATATTAATATATAATATTTTAATATATTAATATATAATATTTTAATATATTAATTTATAAATAAATTAGTGGGGGGAGTGGGGGGAGAGAGGGAGAGAGAGAGAGAGATTAGGGAGAGGGAGAAGGAGAGGGGGGGAGTGGGGGGAGAGAGAGAAAGAGAGAGAGAGAGAGAGAGAGAGAGAGAGGTGGGGGGAGGGAGGAAGGGAGAGAGAGATAAAGAGATTAACGTTGAGGGAGAGAGAGAGAGAGAGAGAGAGAGAGATTAGGGGGGAGAGAGAGATTAATACACCAAATTATGTCGTTATGGGTCATATGGTGTCTGAAGGGGTCATAGGACACAATATGACCCCTTAGGACACCATAGGACCCATAGCAACCCAATATGGTGCCATAAGGGGTCATATTGTTGGCATTATGTGAACCGTTAGTATGAAGACATGATGATAGTGTATGTTGTCATTGATGTCAATATGTTGAAGCTGTGAAGCGGCAATATACTGAACCGGTTTATTGAAGTTAAGCAACTGGCAAAGAGAACTGGTATGGTGTTGAGAAGCGATATGGTAATATGTTGAGGAGTGAACTGGTATAAAGTCGTAAACCGGTATATGTGCACAAAGTGAACTGATATGTTCAAATATGAACCGGCACATAGAATGTGGCATGACTACCGGTTGGTAGTCTCAACTTTAGGGTTTTCGGTTGATGTGTTCCAAGCCTTTGTGACTCAACTAATGACACTGTGTGGTGAGTTAGCATTGTAGCAGTGAACAGATCGTGTTGCCACGTCAACCTTGTGCGCATGAAGGATCTTGCATGAAGGAGATTGCTCCTATCTACCTTGGGAATGTGTGAAGTCTGTAAATGGTGAAAATGCATGATGGGTTATCAGCCACCAAGAAAGCGGTGGAGAACGAATGATGGAGAATGTCTTGAGATTGGCTCAAGACTATTGCATTTAATGCAATATGCTCAATGGTCAGGATTGAACCATTTGAATTGCTCAACCTAAGATGTTTAGGGTTTAGGGTTTATGATACCGACCAACCTGTTTCCTATAAGGTTGAGGTTGTGTTTCTGTCTGAGGTTGTTGGCAAAAGTTGTGTGTGTGTATCCAAGAGAAGGGATACGTGATTCTTGCCAGACCAAAGGAAAGAAGTGATACTTGCAGAAGTGGAAGTGCAAAAGGTGAAGAGGAGCTAAAGCGGATCTACATTAGCATTGAGTGTTGTTACCAGATCATTGTAATACCTGTTGATCTCTAACCACTTCAACAGTTGGGAAATCCCTTAATAGGGTAGCTTTAACTGGCTTACTGTAAATCCTTTAACAGGGTGACTCGAAACCATTGAGATCTTTAAATCCTCTAACAAGGTAACCTTTAATAGGGTTTAACCCTTAACCAGGTATTATAGACATCCCTTAACTGGGTGATCCCTAACAGGATCAGTTCCTTACAGAACCCATTGTATCAGTCTTTAATTGGACAAGGCTCCTAATAGAGTGGACTTCTAAAGAGTTCAAAAGCTTGTGGGTATTCATCCCCACCATGGTTTTTCCCAGTTGGGTTTCCACGTGAAAAAATATGTGTGTCATGTGAGATGTTTCTTTCATGTGATGCTTTGTTATTTTCTGTCAAGAAGTGAATCATGATTATGATTGGCAAGTAATTATATTTCTGATGATAGATTACCTGTTCATGCATAAGGGTGAATTGGAAGTGAAGTATTAGGTTGAGTGGAAAGCTAAGTGAGTAACCGATTAATGCTTGTCTTAGTCATTTTTAGCTTTACCAGTTGTACTCTATTTCAAACCGGTGTCACTATTTGTCAGTCACTTGGATTGTTTTCTGTCTAACCGGTTTCAGGAAAGTGTTTTTGACGGTACGGATTCACCCCACCCTCTCAGTACCAGTTTGGTACTTACTGTTCATCATTGAGTTATCACTTATTGTGTCTTAAGGGGTCATATGACACAATATGACCCATTAGGACACAATATGACTCATAACAACACAATTTGGTGTCTTAAGGGGTCATATGGTGTCCTAAGGGGTTGTAGGACACAATATGACCCCTTAGAACACCATAGGACCATAACAACCCAATATGGTGTCTTAAGGGGTCATATGGTGTCCTAAGGGGTCGTAGGACACCATATGACCCCTATGGACACCATAGGACCCCTTATGACACCATATGGTGTCGTTAGGGGTCATATGGTGTCCTAAAGGGTCTTAGGACACAATATGACCCCTTAGGACACCATAGGACCCATAACAACCCAATATGGTGTCTTAAGGGGTCATATGGTGTTCTAAGGAGTTGTAGGACACCATATGGTGTCGTTAAGGGTCATATGGTGTCCTAAGGGGTCGTAGGACATCATATAACCCCTTAGGACACCATAGGACCCATAAAGACCCAATATGGTCTCATAACGGGTCATATGGTGTCCTAAGGAGTCATAAAGGTTCATGGGACACCATATGACCCCTAAGGACAACATACGACCACTAATGACACAATATGACCCCTTAGGACACCATAGGACACAATATGGTGTGCTAAGGGGTCATAGGACACAATATGACCCCTTAGGACACCATAGGACCCAAAGCGACCCAATATGGTGTCATAAGGGGTCATATTGTGTCCTAAGGGATCATATGATGGCTTAAAGGGGTCATATGATATAATATGACCCATTAGGACATAATATGACCCATAACAACCCATTATGGTGTCTTAAGGGGTCATATGGTGTCCTAAGGGGTCCTAGGACACCATATGACCCCTATGGACACCATATGACCCCTTATGACACCATATGACCCCTTATGACACCATATTGGGTCGCTTTGGGTCTTATAGTGTTCTAAGGGGTCATAGGACATAATATGACCCCTTAAGACACCATAGGACCGAAAGCGACCCAATATGGTGTCATAAGGGGTCATATTGTGTTATAAGGGGTCATATGACACAATATGACCCATTAGGACACAATATGACCCATAACGACCAAATATGGTGTCTTAAGGGGTCATATACTATCCTAAGGGGTCGTAGACACCATATGACCCCTATGGACACCATAGGACCCCTTATGACACCATATGGTGTTGTTAGGGGTCATATGGTGTCCTAAGGGGTCTAGGACATAATATGACCCCTTAGGACACCATAGGAACCATAACAACCCAATATGGGGTCATAACGGGTCGTATGGTGTCCTAACGGATCATAAGGGTTCGTGGGACACCATATGACCCCTTAAGACACCAAATTGTATCATTATGGGTTATATGGTGTCCTAAGGGGTTGTAGGATAGAATATGACCCCTTAGGACACCGTAAGACCCAAAGCGACCCAATATGGTTCCATAAGGGGTCATATTATGTCCTAAGGGGTCATAGGATGTCTTAAAGGGGTCATATGACACAATATGGCCCATTAGGACAACATAGGACCTAGAACGACCCAATGTGGTGTCTTAAGGGGTCATATGGTGTCCTAAGGTGTCATAGGACACCATATGACCCCTATGGACACCATAGGACCCCTTATGACACCATATGCTGTTGTTAGGGGTCATATGGTGTCCTAAGGGGTTGTAGGACATAATATGACCCCATAGGACACCATAGGACCCATAACGACCCAATATGGTGTCATAACGGGTCGTATGGTGTCCTAAGGGGTCATAAGGGTTCATGGGACACCATATGACCCCTAAGGACAACATATCACCCCTTATGACACCATATAGTGTGGTTAGGGGTCATATGGTGTCCATAGGGGTCATATGGTGTCCTAGGACACCATATGACCCCTTAAGACACCAAATTGTATCGTTATGGGTCATATGGTGTCCTAAGGGCTCGTAGGACACAATATGACCCCTTAGGACACCATAGGACCCAAAGCAACCCAATATGGTGTCATAAGGGGTCATATTGTGTCCTAAGGGGTCATTTGACGTCTTAAAGGGGTCATATTACACAATATGACTCATTAGGACATAATATGACCCACAACGACCCAATATGGTGTCTTAACAGGTCATATGGTGTCCTAAGGGGTCCTAGGACACCATATGACCCATATGGACACCATATGACACCTTATGACACCATATTACCCCTTATGACACCATACTGCATCGTTATGGGTCATATTGTGTCCTAATGGGTCATATTGTGTCATATGACCCCTTTAAGACATCATATGACCCCTTAGGAGATAATATGACCCATAACAACCAAAATATGGTGTCTTAAGGCATCATATTGTGTCCTAAGGGGTCGTAGGACACAATATGATTCCTTAGGACACCATAGGACCCATGATATGGTGTCTTAAGGGGTGATATGGTGTCCTAAGCAGTCATAGGACATAATATGACCCCTCAGGACACCATCAGACCCAAAGCGATCGAATATATTGTGTCTTAAGGGGTCATATGATATCTTAAAGGGGTCATATGACACAATATGACCCATAACGACCCAAAATGGTGTTTTAAGGAGTCATATGGTGTCCTAAGGAGTCCTAGGACACCATATGAGCCCTTATGACACCCTATTGGATCGTTATGGGTCATATTGTGTCCTAATGGGTCATATTGTCTCATATGACCCCTTAGGAGACAATATGACCCCTTATGACACCATATTGGGTCACTTTCGGTCCTATCATGTCCTAAGGGGTCATAGGACACAATATGACACCTTAGGACACCATAAGACCCAAAGTGACCCAATATGGTGTCATAAGGGGTTATATTGTGTCCTAAATGGTCATATGATGTCTTAAAGGGGTCATATGACACAATATGACCCATTAGGACACAATATGACTCATAATGACACAATTTGGTGTCTTAAGGGGTCATATGGTGTCCTAAGGGGTCATAGGACACAATATGACCCCTTAGCACACCATAGGAACCATAATGACCCAATGAGGTGTCTTAAGGGGTCATATGGTGTCCTAAGGAGTCAAAGGACACCATATGATCTCTATGGACACCATAGGACCGGTCATGATACCATATGGTGTCGTTAGGGGTCATATGGTGTCCTAAGGGGTCGTAGGACATAATATGACCCCTTAGGATACCATAGGACCCATAACGACCCAATATGGTGTCTTAAGGGGTTATATGGTGTCCTAAGGGGTTGTAGGACACCATAGGACCCCTTATGATACCATATGGTGTCGTTACGGGTCATATGGTGTCCTAAGTAGTTGTAGGACATAATATGACCCCTTACAACACCATACGACCCATAAAGACCCAATTTGGTCTCATAACAAGTTGTATGGTGTCCTAAGGAGTCATAAGGGTTCATATGGTGTCCTAGGACCCCTTAGGACACCATATGACCCCTTAAAACACCATATTGGGTTGTTATGGGTCATATTGTGTCCTAATGGGTCATATTGTGTCATATGAACCCTTTAAGACATCATATGACCCCTTAGGACACAATATGACCCCTTATGACACCATATTGGGTCACTTTTGATCCTATCGTGTCCCAAGGGGTCATAGGACACAATATGACCCCTTAGGACACCATAGGACCCAAAGCGACCCAATATGGTGTCATAAGGGGTCATATTGTGTCCTAAGAGGTCATATGATGTCTTAAAGGGGTCATATGACATAATATGACCCATTAGGACACAATATGACCCCTTAGGACACCATAGGACCCATAACGACCTAATATGGTGTCTTAAGGGGTCGTATGGTGTCTTAAGCACTTATAGGACACAATATGACCCCTGTGGACACCGTCAAACCCAAAGCGACCCAATATGGTGTCATAAGGGGTCCTAAGGGGTCATATGATGTCTTAAAGGGGTCATATGACACAATATGACCCATTAGGACACAATATGATCCATTACGACCCAATATGGTGTTTTAAGGGGTCATATGATCTCCTAAGGGGTCCTAGGACACCATATGGCCCCTATAGACACCATATCACCCCTATGACACCATATTACCCCTTATGACACCCTATTGGGTCCTAATGGGTCATATGATCCCTTTAAGACATCATATGACCCGTTAGGACACAATATGACCCTTTATGAAACCATATTGGGTATCTTTCGGTCCTATCATGTCCTAAGGGGTCATAGGACACAATATGACCCCTTAGGACACCATAGGACCCAAAGAGACCCAATATGGTATCATAAGGGGTCGTATTGTGTCCTAAATGGTCATATAATGTATTAAGGGGTCATATGACACAATATGACCCATAACAACCACATATGGTGTCGTAAGTGGTTATATGGTGTCCTAAGGGGTCGTAGGATATAATATGACCCGTTAGGACACCATAGGAACAATAACGACCCAATATGGTGTCTTAAGGGGTCATATGGTGTCCTAAAGGTTGTAGGACACAATATGACCCCTATGGACACCATAGGAACCCTTATGACATCATATGGTATCGTTAGGGGTCATATGGTGTCCTAAGGGGTCATATTGTGTCCTAAGAGGTCGTAGGACACAATATGACTTTTTAGGACACCATAGGACCCATAAAAACCTATTATGTTGTCTTAAGGGGTCATATAGTGTCCTAAGGGGTTGTACGACACCATATGACCCCTATGGACACCATAGGAGTTCTTATGACACCATATGGTATTGTTAGGGGTCATATGGTGTCCTAAGGGGTTATAGGACATAATATGACCCAAAGCGACCCAATATGGTGTCATAAGGGGTCATATTATTTTCTAATGGGTTATATGATGTCTTAAAGGGATCATATGATATAATATGACCCATTAAGACCCAATATGACCTATAACGACCAAATATGGTGTCTTAAGGGGTCATATGGTGTCCTAAGGGGTCGTAGGACACAATATGACCCCTTAGGACACCATAGGACCCATAACGACCTAATATGGTGTCTTAAGGGGTCATATGGTGTCCTAAGGGGTCATAGGACACAATATGACCCCTTAGGACACCATAGGACCTAAAGCGACCCAATATGGTGTCATAAGGGGTTATATGACACAATATGACCCATTAAGACACAATATGACCCATTAAGACACAATATGACCCATAACAACCAAATATGGTGTCTTAAGGGGTCATATGATGTTCTAAGGGGTTGTAGGACACAATATGACCCCTTAGGACACCATAGGACCTATAACGACCCAATATGGTGTCTTAAGGGGTCATTTGGTGTCATAAGGGGTCGTAGGACACCACATGACCCCTATGGACACTGTAGGATCCATTATGACATCATATAGTGTCGTTAGGGGTCATATGGTGTCCTAAGGGGTCATAGGACACAATATGACCCCTTAGGAAATCATAGGACCCATAACGACCCAATATGGTGTCTTAAGGAGTCATATGGTGTCTTCAGAGGTCGTAGGACACCATATGATGTCTTAAAGGGGTCATATGACATCTTAAAGGGATCATGTGATGTCTTAAAGGGGTCATAATGGCCAAATATGGTGTCGTAAGGGGTCATATGTTGTCCTACGGGGTCGTAGGTCACAATATGATCCCTTAGGACACCATAGGACCCATAACGACCCAATATGGTGTCTTAAGGGGTCATATGGTGTCCTAAGGGGTCATAGGACACAATATGACCCCTTAGGACACCATAGGACCCAAAGCGACCCAATATGGTATCATAAGGGGTCATATTGTGTCCTAAGGGGTCATATGATGTCTTAAAGGGGTCATAGGACACAATATGACCCATTAGAACATAATATGACCCATAACGACCAAATATGGTGTTTTAAGAGGTCATATGGTGTCCTAAGGGGTTGTAGGACACAATATGATCCCTTAGGACACCATAGGACCCATAACAACCCAATATGGTGTCTTAAAGGGTCATTTGGTGTCATAAGGGGTCATAGGACACCACATGACCCCTATGGACACCGTAGGATCCATTATGACATCATATAGTGTCGTTAGGGGTCATATGGTGTCCTAAGGGGTCATATGACACAATATGACCCCTTAGGAAATAATAGGACCCATAATGACCCAATATGGTCTCCTAAGGAGTCATATGGTGTCTTCAGGGGTTGTAGGACACCATATGACCCCAATGGATACCATAGGACTCCTTATGACACCATATGGTATTGTCAGGGGTCATATGGTGTCTTAAGGGGTCGTAGGATATAATATAACCCAAAGCAACCCAATATGGTGTGATAAGGGGTCATATTGTTTCCTAAGGGGTCATATGATGTTTTAAAGGGGTCATATGACATAATCTGACCCATATAAACCAAATATGGTGTTGTAAGGGGCCATATGGTGTCCTAATATGAGCCCTTAGGACACCATAGGACCCATAATGACCCAATATGGTGTGTTAAGGGGTATTATAATGTCCTAATTGGTCATAGGACACAATATGACCCCTTAGGACACCATAGAGCCCAAAGCATCCCAATATGGTGTCATAAGGGATCATATTTTGTCCTAAGGGGTCATATGATGTCTTAAGGGGTCATATGACACAATATGACCCATTAGGACACAATATGACCCATAAACAGCCCAATATGGTGTTTTAAGGGGTCATATGGTGTCCTAAGGGGTCCTAGGACACCATATGACCCCTATGGACACCATATGACCCCTTATGACACCATATGACCCCTTATGACACTATATTGGGTCGTTATGGGTCATATTGTGTCCTCATGGGTCATATTATGTCATATGACCCCTTTAAGACATCATATGATGCCTTAGGACACAATATGACCCCTTATGACACCATATTGGGTCGCTTTCGGTCCTATCATATCCTAAGGGGTCATAGGACACAATATGACCCCTTAGGACACCATAAGACCCAGACCGACCCAATATGGTGTCATAAGGGGTCATATTGTGTCCTAAGGGGTCATATGATGTCTTAAAGGGGTCATATGACACAATATGACCCATAACAACCAAATATAGTGTCTTAAGGGGTCATATGGTGTCCTAATGGGTTGTAGGACACAATATGACCCCTTGGAACACCATAGGACCCATAACAACCAAATATGGTGTCTTAAGGGGTCATATGGTGTCCTAAGGGATCGTAGGACACCATATGACCCCTATGGACACCATAGGACCCCTTATGACATCATATGGTGTTGTTAGGGGTCATATGGTGTCCTAAGGGGTCGTAGGAGACAATATGACCCCTTAGAACACCATATGACCCATAACGACCCAATATGGTGTCTTAAGGGGTCATATGGTGTCCTAAGGGGTCGTAGGACACCATATGACCCCTATGGACACCAGAGGACTCCTTATGATACCATATGATGTCATTAGGGGTCATATGGTGTCCTAAGGGGTCCTAGGACATAATATGACCCAAAGCAACCCAATATGGTGTCATATTGTTTCCAAAGGGGTCATATGATGTTTTAAAGGGGTCATATGACACAATATGACCCATTAGGACACAATATGACCCATAACAATCAAATATGGTGTCGTAAGGGGTCATACGGTGTCCTAAGCAGTCGTAGGACATAATATGACCCCTTAGGACACCGTAGGACCCATAAAGACCTAATATGGGCTCATAACAGGTCGTATGGTGTCCTAAGGAGTCGTAAGGGTTCATATGGTGTCCTAGGACCACTTAGGACACCATATGACCCCTTAAAACACCATATTGGGTCGTTATGGGTCATATTGTGTCCTAATGGGTTAGATTATGTCATATGACCCCTTTAAGACATCATATGACCCCTTATGACACCATATTGGGTTGCTTTCGGTCCTATCATATCCTATGGGGTCATAGGACACAATATGACCCCTTAGGACACCCTAGGACCCAAAGAGACCCAATATGGTGTCATAAGGGGTCATATTGTGTTTTAAGGGGTCATATGATGTCTTAAAGGGGTCATATGATATAATATGACCAATTAGGACACAATATGACCCATAAAAACCAAATATGGTGTCTTAAGGGGTCATATGGTGTCCTGAGGGGTCGTAGGACACAATATGACCCCTTAAGACACCATAGGATCCATAACAACCCAATATGGTGTCTTAAGGGGTCATATGGTGTCCTAAGGGGTTGTAGGACACCATATGACCCCTATGGACACCATAGGACCCCTTATGACACCATATGGTGTCGTTAGGGGTCACATGGTGTCCTAAGGGGTCCTAGGACATAATATGACCCCTTAGGACACCATATGGTGTCGTTAGGGGTCATATGGTGTCCTAAGGGGTCCTAGGACATAATATGACCCCTTAGGACACCATAGGACCCATAATGACCTAATATGGTGTTATAACCGGTCGTATGGTGTCCTAAGGGGTCATAAGGGTTCATGGGACATCATATGACCCCTAAGGACAACATACGAGCCCTTATGACACCATATGGTGTTGTTAGGGGTCATATGGTGTCCATAGGGTTCATATGGTGTCCATAGGGGACATATGGCATCCTAAGATGTCATAAGGGGTCATGGACACCATATGACCCCTTAAGGCTCTAAATTGTGTCGTTATAGGTCATATTATGTCCTAAGGGGTCATATGGTTTCCTACGATCCCTTATGACCCATAACAAGACAATATGACACATCTCTCTCTATCTCTCCCCTAATCTCTCTATCCCTCTCCTCCTCTCTCTCTGTCTCCCCTAATCTCTCTCTCCCCCTCCCCCAATCTCTCTCTCTCCCTCTCCTAATCTCTCTCTCCCCTAATCTCTCTCTCCCTCTCCTCCTCTCTCTCTCTCTCTATCCCCTAATCTCTCTCTCTCCCCCTCCCTCGATGTCTCTCTCTCTCTCTCTAAAATATGACTAATAAAATCAGATATCTGATTATATCAGATATCCAATTTCTGCCACTACCATTAATGTGGCAACAGTAAAAAAAAAGGCGGCAATGGGAAAAAAACTTGGGACCACAAATTTATACATTAAAATTGGATATTTGATTTTTGTAAATAAAAAAGAGCCTTGTGGGCCATTTTGTGGATTCCAATGGCCCACAGTCTGCATATTCTATTTTCTATCGAAGATCATGGGTTTTTAGATAGGTTGAGACAAATTTGTGCTTTTCGGAGATTCTTAAAGTGAAATCTTACATTGTCAATCATTTAGGAGCATCTTGTGGAGGTAAATGGGGAGTAGTAGTCGTTGGAAGTCTAAACACAAAAGAAAACTTCCAAATGACCAAATTGAAGTGTATAGAGAAAGAGATAGAGAAGGTCATAGGAGGAGAAGACAAGGTATGTTAAATATTGCTAATGTTACTTCACGTAAAGAGAAAATTGAATTTGAAAATGTGTCACAAGTTATTGACTAACAATTCTTAAAGCCTTGATGTTCATCCATGCATTTTATGTGTAGACTAACAATTCTTAAAAATACAGGTTCATGCTAGATCATTCGCCATTGACAAGACCCTCTCTTGGTGATAGTACATATTCCTTTGTGCATTAATGAGATTAAATTTTGTGCATAAACATTAAGTCAAGTGAATGTATTGCTATTTATTAATGACCATATCTATCATCATCTTCAACCATGCAAAGAAATGCAGTGAGAAGGGCTTTAATCAACATTCATCTTTCTTAAAAGTTATGCTTGTATACTTTGCAGAGAAACTGGTAAGTTTCGTAATTATACAATCTTGTACGTCTTAAAAATGTTTCAAATGATCTATTTATAATTTGACACACTAATTTGTATTAAGTGTTATAATTTGTTTCTTGTAGCACATTCATTCTGCATAAAAAGGTTACTTATTTTGGTCTTCATTTATATGCAGGCATTGTTGTACGTAAGCTTTTCTCTTAGTACATGAGGATGTTTGATGCAAATGAAGTGGGATGTTGTATTTGTATATGGATGTGAATTGATGTAACTTTGTTACGATGATATACAATGTCCATGAGCAAATTGGTTTAGTTATATTAATGATATATAATGTATTTGTACATGAGTACATTGGTGTAGTTTTATTGATAATGAAAAAAAATTCATGTTTGCATATCCCTTCATGGATGTCACATGCAAGTGTAATGGTAATTATGTGTATACAATACATGGAAATATTGATGATCATTATGTGTCTACAGTGTAATGCTTGTTTATCTATATTTTTTATTGAACAAGTTAGGGCCACAGATTCCAAGATAGGCTTTTGTAGGGACCCCTATCATGGCCCCGTAGATTCAAATGGATCATTCGTAGGTGCCACAAATTTCGAGTTAGGGCCTGCCAAAGTTTGACAATTTTTAGCACTTAGGGCGCTCAAGGGACGACGTCGGTAGGGTATGACCACGAGCGTTTGACCGAGTGAGGGGGAAAAATAGGAGCATGCATAGGGTAATAATACCTAACTAGACATGTCAGAGCTGACGGTTTGTCATCACGACGAGTAGAACGATAAATTGGCCACGAGACAACATTCGAATGAATGAGATTGACGATTTTTTTGACAACCAAAAAATTTCTGCCCTAATAAAACCGTAGGGAAACTTGAAAAACCGAGATAGGATTTTGTAGGGACCCCTCTCATGGCCCCGTAGGTTCAAATGGATCATTCACAGGTGCCACGGATTCTGAGTTAGGGCTCATCAAAGTTTGACAATTTTAGCACGTAGGGTGCTCAAGGGACGACACCGATAGGGTATGACCCCGAGTGTTCGATCAAGTGGGGGGGAAAATAGGACCATGTATAGGGTAATAATGAATTGTATCAAGTATTGTTCATTAAATGAATTGTATTGTATTGTTCATTAAATGAATTGTATTGTTCATTATAAAAACAAAACTTACGATGAAATGAAATGAATTGTACTGTTCATTAAATAACCATTATTAACCATTGTTAATTATTGGAATTAACATTAAAGATTTCCATGATAACACCATGCATAGATGAGCAACAATTTATATGATCAAATATCAACTTCTGTATATATAAAAATGTCAAATGATTACAAATGTATGTCCATACACAAATATGACATAAACGCCAACTCAAACAAAATGTATGTCTAAATACGTGAATGTATGTCCATATACAAAATATACATGCCAACTAGACATGTAAGCATCCCAAAACTATCTATAACATCCTAAGCTGCTGATGGATCATCAAAATTGATCCTCTTCGCCGCACTGCTCAGCTCTGAAGGATCCTACACAAGAAAAACAAACCACGATTAATATTAGTTATATTATATAATTCACATTTGAAAAGTTAACATAAAAATGAACTATAATTGAACTATTCATTTTTACCTCATCTCCACGTTTTCTCTTCGGCTTTGCAGGACTCTTGATGGATGTGTTCGGTAGAGGAGGTATGTTTTGAATATTTTCATACACAACCTACATATGTTCAGAAACGTGACATTGATACAAGTTAGCATATAATTGTCACTAATAATAACAAATTATATCTACTAAACACAAAATAAAATAAACACACATCTACTCGAGGCATCTCTTCTTCTTCTTCATCTTCAGGTATACTGGGTGTAGCCATCAAGGATGTGAAGCCAAGAATTCTCTGTACATATACACAACAAGTATATGAAACTATCAATCTATGTCTAGACGTGTATAATCACTATAAGTTATTTAAACTATCCATTCAATCATATTTGCATTCAATTACCTTTGCCTTGTCTCCAACTGTACTACCAGATCCTAAATCACACTGCCTCGCACTCGTGCTACTTGTGCCCTACAAGAGTAAAATAAGATATACATACAAGTTACTACATAATCTAATTAATACCAATATAAATGATGAGCATGTATGTACAATAAAATACAAACGAATAGGTGCAATAATATATGTACCATCAAGCTATCAAGGCCAAATGAAATGGCCGACAAGGTGCCCTCCTGAATCTGTCACAACTCCTCCTCGGTCATCAACTATTAAATAGACCATGTAAATAAAAACTAGTACTTAATATTATCTAGATTATAAATATTCATTTAAAATATAGCATGAACTGTGAAAATATAAATCTTACGACTACATCATCAATGTATGATGACGGTGCCTCCTCACCTCTAGTATGTGAGGACTCTCAAGGGTATCCTCCAGTCTGTGTCATAACATCTGGTGCATCATGCATCTCATGCACCTCATAATCTGCACTGTTCGCAGGAGGATCAACAAGCTGTCCAACTGGACCCAAGCATACGTGCCCACACATGACACAACTATGGGGCATGCATATGTGTGGAGCCGAGGATAACGTGTCAGCACCACCAGATGCACTGCTACCATCAAAAGTAGGCCGAGCTACTAACCGAGCTTGAGAAACCAAAAGGCTACTCAAAGAGTGAATAGCCGATATGGTCCGTGAAGCTACCTCATAAATGATATCTGGATGCTGCACTGGAGGTGGGGGATCAATAGGAGGAGGGAGGACATATGGGCGTTGGACTACTCTGACTGCCCTAGGTCTATTTTGTGGCATACCTAAACCCACACCTTGGAAAGGTTGGATGTCAAAGTAGTTCGCATGTTTGCGTAAAACAAACTCAACATACAATTTTTTTATGAAGTAGAAGGGGACATCAAGATTGTTGTTGGGTGGTCTGTTGAAAACCATCCACCAACGATCCCCAAATTTTTTCACAATACCATCATTTGTGCACCAATTAATAGAAAGTTTTGTTTTTTTGGGGTCTACGGGTTGACCAGTGCAAGGATTCACAAACAATGAGGCGATATCGGCTTTCGATATCTCAAGATCCTTGATCTCCTTATACGACAAGCCATCTACATATTGTTCCCTCATAGAATCTTGCCATAAAAGGGTAGCATTGTGCTCCTCAATCATGGTTTCCATAGTGTTTATGATCGATGTGAGAGGATCAAACATTGGGTTTAGACGAGGGATCCTATGATATACATCTCCAATCCCCCTCAACTCATTCAAATTTTGTGCAATCAAATCCTGAATTGAGGGGTGTTTGGCAAAGGAGGGTTTGGTTGTTGCGGTTGTGGTTGATCAATGTTTTCATTGTTATCCCCCATTTTACAATTGAATTTAGTTAACAAATTTAAACAATTTTGTATTTGATTTAAAAAAAACCTAGTTTTCATGAAAAAAACCATATTTTCAATGAAAAAACAAATAAACATTAAAAAAATACAAAACTTGAATGAAAATGATTGAAAACAATAAAAATCTTACCTTTCAATTTATTTTTAGCAATTTTTGGGCAAAACACTAGATATCAAATGCAATCGGATATTGGATTTCTAGAAAATTGCACAGCCCGTGGGTTAAAAATGATTCACGGGTTGTCACAGTCGAAATATATTATCTCAAAAAATCGGATATCCTTTAGATTTTTTATTTTTATACTTAAATTATTTTAAAATAATATATTATATAATATAATAATATATTATATAATATATTATTATAATATATAATATATTATATTACATATTATATAATATATAATATAATATAATAATATATTAAATAATACGTATTATATAATATATAATTTTATATTATATTATATATTATATATATATAATATAATAAAATATTATATAATACGTATTATATAATAAATAATATTATATTATATTATATATTATATAATATATATAATATAATGATATATTATATAATACGTATTATATAATATATTATTATATTATAATATTATATTATATAATATATATAATATAATATATTATTATATTATATAATATATATAATATAATATATTATTATATTATAATATAATATTATATAATATATATAATATAATATATTATTATATTATATAACTATATAATATATTATTACATTATATATATCATATCATATTATATTATATTATATTATATAATAATATAATATATAATATAATATAATATAATATTTTATAATCTAATATTATATTATATAATATGTATTATATAATATATAATATAATATAATAATATATTATATATTATATAATATGTAATATATAATATTACATTATATATTATAATAATATATTTTTTAATTTAAAATTACAAATAAAAATCAGATATCCGATTTTATCCGATATCTGATTTGCTTAGGTAATTACCATGCCAAGGTGTACTGACACCCAAGCCAAGCAAAAAGTCAACATGGATTTTCGCGTTTTTAGGAGAGTGGAGAAGGCTATTTTTTTCACATCGCCACTTTTTGGCCCCCCATGATCCTACACTAACCTTTTTCCTTTCCTACCATGAACTTGAGCTTAGGTCCCTTATTTGGGGTAGAGGGATCTTCTATATTCTTGGCCTTGAGTTTACACCTTTTCCCAAGAGGTCATGCAGTATCGAGCTCTCATATCCTATCTTGAAGGCCTTCAATCTGATTCCTTTCTTTTGGAACCATATGTTCATATTTTCCAGAATGTTTTAGAATCTTTTCTTGATGGAGGTGGATTCCTTTTGATACCATTGGATCCTAGGGTGAGGAGTCTCGACAATATTACCTTGTACATATTTAGGATCCACTACATCATCTTCATCCTCCATGATGTTAGGAATATTTGCTAGGTCAAGATTCTCAATCTATTCCAGTGTAAGTTGACTGTAATCCAATCTCCTCACATCTTCATTTGTGCTGCATTCTTCCTAGATATCTATGATCCTATGTACATGCGTATAACTCTTTATGTGTTTATCCTTCATGCCATGGTAGTCGAATCTTCTCTCCTCTTGAATCTTTTCATGGTTATCCCTTGCATCTCATTTTCCATTTGCTTGGCCTTGTAAGATGTGATCACTGAGTAATGACCAATTGCAAGAGGAAATTTGAAGTTCACTTTATATGCTTGAGATTGCTAACCATGAAAAATTATGATCTGTCAACATAACTCCATTAGGATAATCTTATCACTCAAGTACCTTGGCAACATGAAGGGTTCACCTTCACAACAACCAATCCAGATGTAGTAAAATGTGGGAAACTAAATAAAAAGACTTATGTACTTCTTCACTGCATTCCAAGCTTCGTCTGAAACTCTTATTTTCTCTAAGATTTGATCAAGTGAGCACATCAGTGCTCCAAAACAATTATCATTGAACTTCAAAAAATGATTCAGGCTCTACTTGTAGATCAACTGGGGATAATACTTATGAATAGGGACAACATTTTTTTCTCTTTCTATTGCAAGACTTCAAAAATGTCTCATGGATATGACATCATATATCGGATATGAAGTCATAAAATTATTGGGTATTAGTCACTGGGGAGAGTTGTTCACAAATGGAAGCACTAATAAGATCTCCATAATAGATCATATCCCGACCTTTCCTGATTATTTGAATGAATTGATATATTCAATATTGAAATATATGTGAGGCAAGTAGGCCTCTGATCCTTCTTAGGAAAGTTAATATATCTCCAATTTCTTCCCTAAATTCACTTAGGACATTTGGTCATCATGTTGGCATTGAAGTTGTCATTGATGTCAACATGTGTGTGTGCAGATCTGATGAATTTGTAGAAGAGTTGTTGTGATCAGGTTGATTGTTGTCATAAGTTGGAGAGACTTGCAGAGATCACAGTGATCAGATTGATGAAGATGACAGATGTAATAGAAGAGATCAGCTATGAAGTTGCAGACTCCCACAATGCCTATGTTGTGTCTATGAAGTTTATGTTGGATGTTGTGAAGCTGGGATAGTGAAAACATGTATATCAGCAAGACCTCTTTATGTTATATCATCAGAGTAACTATGTCGATGCTAGTTCATGTGGGATAATGAGGATAAGTTTATTTTGATGGGATAGTGTTAACTATTCTAATGGGTATAAGCTCTAGGATACCTTATGTCGATCAAGTTTGTCACCATGGAATTTATGATCGGAGTAACCTATGTCGATGAAAGTGAGCTGACAGTATATCATGGGAGTAACTTATTATATCGATTTAACAAGTTTCCCTATGCTGATAGTTATAACAATTATGATGAGTGGTATTTTGGCCTAAAGTCTTTTAGCTTGGGATAACCTATGTCAATAAGGTCAGTCAACATGGAGATTGTGATCAGGATAGCCTATGGTGATAAGGGAAATTGAAGGTGAGTTTCTTGTTGGTATAACTCGTGCTGACGGAAGGAACAAAAGACTTCACAAGGTGATCATGATAAGTTATAAAGGTGGAATAAGTGGTATATGTCATCCCATCAATTAAATCTATACCGATAGTGTTTTGATACTTTTTATTAGAATGAGTTAACTTGATGTGCTTGTAGAGAATGCCTCCAAGCAACCCGATAGTCCACATCAATCTTAACCAAATCTGACCAGATGATGTGGCATGTACAGAGCAAATCAGATAACACCTATTGAAAAGATGAATGGTTACTTTGCCAACATATCTGAAGATTGTAACCGACTTTGCAGTCATGTTTGTGAGTTGATAGACTCAAAGGAGTACGAGGATGCCAATTAGGATTGATAGAGCGACCTGAAGATCGAATGTGATGACATGTGTAATCCAGGTGGTCAAATGGAAATGTAGGGTTACTAAAAAGGGTGCTGACAGTCTAATGAAGTTGTTGTTGATTCAAACAGGGCAAGTAGTTGATGATTTCATTAATGGCAATCCAGTAGAAGCAGGTGTGCGGATCAAGAGGAGCAACATGTAGGAGATCAGATATTACGAACAAGTTATGACATCAAATTATTGTAGGTGAGGTAGTTGATCTTGTAGATACAGAGCTAACTGAATAAAGAAGCATTCTTATGAAATTTCACAATGGTGGTTGAGCTATAGCCGAGCAGACGAAAGTAAGTAAAGATTACTAAAGATAGTAATCTAAACCCAATGTTTGATCTAAAGAAGGAAGCTGTTGCATTTAATGATGATGGGGAGAAAATATTTGGAGCAAATTATAAGATCAAATCCGCCTGATCTATCAGATGTACATTTGACCTTCAATTCTTGATGGTAATGTAGGCATTCTCTTGAGATAGAGTGTGAACATATGGCAGATGTGGTTGATTGAATGGCACGTGAAACTACCACAATACCATTTGCGACCTTACCATTTTAGGTTGAATCGAGCAGATCAATGGTCTATATTAAAAGTCAGAAATGATTACAAGTTTTCTATTAATGTGTCTAGGAAATTGGATTGCCAATTGGAGACTGAATGAATGATCTGCATGGTGCATAGGAAATTATCCTGACCACGTGACATGACAATGAGGAAGAATAATGTTGTCCTGGGGTGATGAGTTAATATTGGACCAATTGATTGCATGTGAAGAAGAAGTATGCAATAGTGAAGAGCTAGTGATTTGCAGAAATAGAGAGAGAAGAGTACTAGGAAACTGAGATCGATGGAAGGAGAGAATAGAGAGAAATAAAAATAGAGAGTTGTAGTGACTAGAGAAAAAGTGTAGAGCTAGACTAGACAAAACAAAAAAGGAGACGCCGCCAGAGAAGAGTAGCAAAGATCATAAGACAGTGCACTAGAGATCATTGATTAGAATAGAGTAGAAGTCTAAGAACAGAGAGAGAGACAGTCAAGAGTGCAGAGATCAGAGAGCATAGAGAGGAAAGACATGAGGAAGCTAGTAAGGTGTTATAGAATATCATCTGTAACAAGGTACTTAAACTGTATTCAATATATACTCATTGTAATCTCTGAGTGGGTGCTTAGAGTTAGGGGTTGGTGCTCCTTTCGATTGTAGCCCATAAAACTGCAGGGATTGGTGCTCCTTGGGTTGGTGCCCTAAAGCTAGGGATTGGTGCTTCTTGGATTGGTTTCCTAAATGTTGTAATCAGTTTTACTTGTGAGGTTGGATTGGAGCTGTAGACTCTAACAACATTTCTCACTGAGATTCTCCCCACCGTGGGTTTTCCTCATATACACTCATGTTATGTGTGTGTGTGCTCATGTGTTAGTATCTCTTCTCATGATTTTGTGATTATTGACATTAAATCTTAGATCTTTGGGGAGTAAATTTTTTTATTTAAGTGGTCCATTGTGTTCCAACAATTGGTATCAGAGCCCTAGGTTCCCTAGTTGAAAAGCTTTCACCTGCTTGGGTAGATTCTAGTGTCTGGACAAAATGGTTAAATCTGAGGGACCTATGTTTGATAATTCAAAATATCCTATTTGGTCTTGTAGGATGGAAGTCTATTTGTCTTCCTTAGGTTATGATGTTTGGATGTCTATAGTAAATTGTTACTTTACTCCTACTAGTCCTCCTACTTATCTTGAAGCTAAAAGAAGATATGACTGCAACGTTCCAGCCATGAAGGATATTCTCAATGGGCTATCTGATGATGTATCTTCACACTTTGATAGATGCAAAATTTCAAAGAGTATATGGGATAGACTGAAGAAACTTTATGATGAAGAGCCTACCACGATTGGATCAAATTGTGAAAGCAAGAAGAATAATGAAATAGACAAATGTACAGATAATAAAAGAAGACAATATAGTAGCTGCAGTGAAGATTTAAAGAAAACTCCGACTTTCATGGCACAAGAGGTCAAGGGTGAGGATCATACATCAAGAAATGATAGTAGAGCTCAATCTAGAAAGCAAGATGTATTCGATAGTGATGATGAAGAAGAAGATGGAGAAGAAGTTATAGCTGAAGTGGATCTTGAAGGGGAGATTATTAGTGCACTTGATGAACGCAAAAGGGTGATGAGAGACTATGAGAAGTAAAAAAAATTTCTATTGAAGAACAAGATAGATTAAATAAAAGCCTTGAAGAATCAAATTGAAATATTGCGGCTATGGCAGTTGAATTAGAAGAACTCAGAAAAGTAAAGATAGATTATGGAATGTATAAGAATACTATCACTAAAGAAATACACTAGCTGAATAAGTGTCTCCAGGAGTCAAAGTAAATTGTTGCCAATCTAAAAGCACAAGTGGAAGGATCTAAAAGGATAAATGAAGAATCAAAAATAGATTTTGATACCAAGAAGTGTAGGTGTGAGGAACTAGAGCTAGAAGTGGAGACTAAAGGAAAAGAGTGTCAAAATCTAAAGGATGAAATCACAATGCTAACATTAGAGTTGGAGAAGTGTCAAGAGGAGCTCAAGATGAGAATAAAATATGGAGACAACACAGGGGATTGGGATAAGATGTTGAGAAAACTAAAGCACTCCAAGGATACTAAAGGTGTTGGATATGAGAAAGGTCAATGTTCTACTTGCAAAAACTCATCTAAGAAGGAGATACATTTTTTTTCTTCGGGTGATAATGATAATAGACAAACCTTCATAGTTAGGAATGATCCAAGGAAGAAGATAGATGTGACTACAATGACTAAAAACATGAAGATGAAGGCTTCTGCTACAAGGAAGAGTCATGTTGATTCAAAAGGAAAAGGAAAGATAGATGAAGATGGCTACAACAGAGATAAGGACACAAGTAGTAAGTCAAGGAGACCTCCTATTGGAAGAAGACCAAATTTTGTTGTTGCTCATAAGACTAGACAATTTTGGAGACAAAAAGGATTAGATGAAAGAAATGCTGCAAATAAACAACCCAAGGTCAACAACAAAAGAAGAAGTGGAGCAAACCAACCTACAAGATCCCCACACACTTGGCAAAATAAATTTCTAAGTAATTGGCCATCCTTCCCTGGTTATTGTTTCTCATACTTTGGTTACTGTGATAGGGCAAGCGGGTGTAGAAAATGATCTAGAAAAGGTCAAGCTCATTTCTCTAGAAATAAAGATGTAGTTTATCAAAATTGTCATGCACATGGATATAGTATGTCAAGTTGTAGAAAGATACATAGATTTGTTCCCATCTATAATAGAAAGAGTCCATTTGTTGCTCCAAGAAATGTAGATATTGTATGTTACAATTGTAACAAAGTTGGTCATATGAGCTTTGAATGTAGAAATAATTTTTTTAGTAAAATGGTAGCCCTTCCACTCTCTCTTCCAACAAAATTCCAAGGCATACAAATTATGGTCAACCTGGAAGAGATGGTAGAACATATCAGAGACAAATTTTTTGCATGGAACAAAATCAGAGGTGCTCCAAGAAGGTCAATAAGTTGTTTTGTTCCATTTGCACCTGGTCACAATGGCATGATTTGGAGAAGGAGAACAAATCAGGCTAATAGACAGCTACCTACTTCCTCATTTAGCAAGAACACAATGTGCTACTACTGTCACAATTTTTGTCACACTACAAGGTATTGCAGAGCAAGGGTTGTCCAACACAAGTAGAAAAGTGATGCTACTCCAGAAGTTGTGAATGAAGGAAGGAGGGGAGTCAAGCAAGTACGGAAAAGGAAACAAGTGAATGCAGGGCATGAGGGGGAGTTGTATGAAGATCATATCTTTCACCCTCAAATTTTTTTAAATGAACAAGATCACTATGAAGAGACATGGTCTTATTGTTTCACATCCATGTACATAAGGATGCAAACTAATTAGAATAATAAATCTAATTAGAATAATTGCAGGTCTCAGGAGGAGACAAGTGATTTTTATAAGCAGTATTGACACTTATTTTTATATTGTAATAACGGTTCATATTGGCTACAACAAGGAATAGTGCCATGTGTCGAAAGGGGAAGAGTGAAAGGCAGGAGTGGTGGACACAATCAAATGATTCAAAGGGGGAGAATGATGAGGAGTTGTCCCCTTTGGCATTGTTGTCAAAGGGGAAGAGTGAAAAATGGTGTTGACATCAACACCAAAGGGAGAGATTGTTGGCATTGAAGTTGTCATTAATGTCAACATGTGTGTGTGTAGATCTGATGAAGTTGCAGAAGAATTACTATGATCAAGTTAAAGGCAATGATCAGGTTGATTGTTGTCACAATTTGGAGAGACTTGTAGAGATCACAGTGATAAAATTGATGAAGATGGTAGATGTCGTAGAAGAGATCAACTATGAAGTTGTAGACTCCCACAATGCCTATGTTGTGTCTATCAAGTTTCTATTGGATGTTATGAAGCTAGGATAGTGAAAACATGTATATCGACAAGACCTATTTATGTTATACCAATCTCAATATGGTCTAATAAATAAGTATCACATTCCTATCGGGATAACTTTACAGATACCAAGTTGCATCGAGGAAGTTGCTATCAGCATAAGTTAGGCCGATATTGGGTCGAAGAGTGATATCGAGATAGCAATACTAAAAACTAGGGCAAAGTTACTTATCAAGATAGCTAAACATAAGAAGAGTGACATTTTCATGTAATACCATTAGAGTAAACTACCCTGATATCATTACATCAGAATAGCTATGCCAACCAAGAGATCGAGGAGGTGCATAAGAATAGTTGACAAAGGTAGAATAACATTTTCTGGTCAATGCTGATAGTGTTAACTACTCCGACATCATTGTGTCATAATAGCTATGCCAACCAAGTGACCGAGGATGCCTATTGGGGTAGCTTTTGAAGGCAGAATAACACATTTTTTCTATGCCGATAGTGTAAGTTATTCCGATAGGGGAAGAATGAAGTGAAGACCCCTTGGCATGATCATCTGCCTAACTTATAGCGATAGAACAAAGTAATTTATATGGAGATCAGAATAACTTATGTCGATATGGAGTAGGTCTTTGGATTTTAGTGTCGGAGTAACTATGATGATGCTGGTTCATGTGGGATCATCGGGATAGGTTTGTTTTGATGGGATAGTGTCCAAATGTTAATCCAAGAGTGTTAACTAAACTGATAGGTACACACTTTGGGATACCTTATGTCAACGAAGTTTGTCACCATGTAATTTATGATTTGAGTAACCTATGCTGATGAAATTGAGCTAACAGTATGTCATTGAAGTAACTTATTTTGTCGATTTAACAATTCATGCCTATGCCGATAGTTATAACTATTCTGATGAGTGGTCTTTTGGCCTAAAGTCTTCCAGCTCGGGATAACCTACATCGATAAGGTCAGTCAACATGGAGAATGTGCTCAGGATAGCCTATGGCGATAAGAGAAATTGAAGGTGAGTTTCTCATCGATATAAATCATGCCGATGAAAGGAACAAAAGACATCACAAGGTGATCGAGATAGGTTATAAAGGTGAAATAAGTGGTAGATGTCATCTTGACAATTAAAGCTATATTGATAGTGTTTTGAGAATTTTTATTGGAATGAGTTAACTTGATGTACTTGTAGAGATTGCCTCCAAGAAACCCAATAGTCCACATCAACCTTGACCAAATTTGACCAAATGATGTGGAACATATGGAGTGAATCAGATAACACCTGTTGAAAAAGATGAATGGTTACTTTGCCGACATATCTAAAGATTGTAACCAACTTTGAAGTCATGTTTGTGAGTTGATAGACTCAGAAGACCATGAGGATTCCAATTAGGATTGATAGAGAAACCTGGATGTCGAATGTGATGACATGTGTGCTCCAGGTGGTCTAACAAAAATGCAGTATTGCTTAACAAGGTGCTAACGGTTTATTGAATCTTATGTTGATTCAAATAGGGCAAGTAATCAATGATTTCATTAATGGTGATCCAGTAGCAGTAGGTGCGTGAATCAAGATGATCAACATGCAGGAGATCAGATCTTACAGACAGGTTATAAGATCAGATTGTTGTAGGTGATGTAGCTAATCTTGTAGATACAAAGATGACCAAATGAAGAAGAATTCCGATGAGATTTGACAATGGTGGTTAAGTTGTAGCAAAATAGATGGAAGCAAGCAAAGATTACTAAAGATAGTAATCTAAACCCAGTGCTTGATCTAAAGAATGAAGCTACTGCATTTAATGATGATGAGGAGAAAATATTTGGAGAAGTTTTAGAAGATCAGATCCACCTGATTTATTAGATGTACATTTGAACTTCAACTCTTGGCAAGAATGCAGGCATGCTCTCGAGATAAAGTCTGAAAATGTGGGAGATGTGGTTGATGGTGTGGCTCGTGAAATCCCCATAATACCAACTGGTGAACTAACTATTTTAGGTTAAATCTATGAGATTAACGGTCCATATTAAAAGTCAAAAAGAATTACAAGTTGACTATTGATGTGTCTAGGAACTTGAATTGCCAATTGAACTAACTGAATGAGTGATCTGCATGGTGCATAGGAAATTGTCCTGACCACGTGGCATGACAATGAGGAAGAATAACACTATCCTGGGGTGATGAGTTAAGATTAGACCAACTGAGTGCATGTGAAGAAGTATGCAATGGTGAAGATCTAGTGATTTGCAGAAACAAAGAGAGAGAAGAGTAGTAGAAAACTAGTTCGATGGCAGGAGAGAACATAGAGAAAGAATATTAGACAGTTGCAGTGACCAGAGAAAAAGTACAGATTTGGAGTACACATAATATCAAAGAAGTAGCCAAAGAAGAGTAGCAAAGATCATAAAAGAGGACAATAGAGATTAGAAATCAAAATAGAGTAGAAGTCTAAGAACATAGAGAGAGATAGTCAAGAGTGTAGAGAGCAAAGAGCATAGAGAGGAAAGACAATAGGAAACTGGTAAGGTGCTACAAAATATCATCTATAACAAGGTACTTAAGCTGTATTCAATGTATACTCATTGTAATCTCTGAGTGGGTGCTCAGAGTTAGGGGTTGGTTCTCCTTTGGGTTGTAGCCTATAAAACTGTAGGGGTTGGTTCTCCTTGGGTTGGTGCCCTAAATATTGTAATCTGTTTTACATGTGAGGCTGGATCGGAGTAGTAGATTCCAACAACATTTCTCACCAAGGTTTTTCCCCATCATGGGTTTTCCTCGTATATACTTGTGTTATGTGATGTTCTCTTATGTGTGTGTGTGTGTGCTCTCATGTGTTAGTATCTCTTCTCATGATTTTGTGATTATTGACATTAAAGCTTAGATCTTTCAGGAGTAAAAGTTTTTATTGATCACCATTGATTCACTCCCCTCTCAGTAGTCCATTGTGTCCCAATAGATCATTGGCCTTGATGGTTGAAGCAAGTTAGTGATTACACTCTTCTTGCATTTTTTTGTATTCTTATCACAATACTCTGGAGCCATCTTAAAAGAAACATCCACATATTCATCTACATCTGGACATCTGAATTTTATGTCAAATAACTTAGCATCCTATTTGATTAGTACTTTCCCTTTTGAATCTATGACACTCCTAGTTTCTTTGTTAAAGTGAGTCATTGTTGCATATTGAACTCAAGATCACGAGTCATAACCAGGAATGATGCAACTAGGTGAAGGCCATTGTTGATGAGCACAAGCATGTTGAAGCTTTGGTGCTTATCTAGTTTCAAAACTTGGTGAACAACTCTTGATAATGCTTTGATGACCATATGTTCATCAGGGTTTGAAAGTCGACAACCACCTTATTCATGTTGATTAGGTTTCAAATCTTGATCAACACATGGAAAGTGTTGTGTGAAAATCTCACAAATTATGTAAGGAATTCAAGGTTGGCCAGGTTTCAAAAATCAGTCACCAACACATGGTGAGCATAGAAAATTTAATACTGGAGGAGCATCATATCCCACAAATATATGTGTTAAAGAACT
>NC_081413.1:304467082-304482358 GCF_030272615.1 Cryptomeria japonica
ACAGTTCATATGTTTAACTCAAACCGGTATTGATTGTACCAACCGGTATTCGGTGATTTTGTGATGAGTTACCACAAATCGTGATGAGTTATCCCACTGACAAATTTTTCATAGTTATTTTGTGATGAGTTATGATCACTTGACTAGATACAGTGCACCTAGGAAATTGTTTTATGATTTCCTTAGGCCGACATGAAATCTAAGTGTCTATATATTGACATCTTAGTAAATTATTTTGTATGCATGAAGAGCGAAAATATTTTTATTGTATGCGAGAACAAAATTGCTAAATTGAAGAGTGTGTTGAATATCAGTGTTGAAATTATTTAGAAGAATCTGATCAAGCAAGTATTGTGCTACTTAGACAGATCAAACTATTCCTATTGTTTTCCAACAATCACAGCAGAAATCAAATCTCCTAACCGGGTAAGCTCTAACAAGCTTCTATGTTCAAATCCTTTAACAAGGTGATTCATTAGTTTGGATTCAGAAATCCTCCATTGAGGTTACTCCTAAAAGGGTATAAGTTTCTAATCAAGCTTTGGGATCTCTAACAAGATTCACTCCTAGCAGAGCACATTATAGACCCTAACTGGTCAGTTATATATTACTGCTAAGAGTTAACTTGTGAGTTCCATCTCACCATGGTTTTTACCTATTTGGGTTTTCCATGTATAATTACTTATGTTATGGTGGATGCTTTACTTATTGTGGATGATGTTATATCGTTTTGGATTATATGCATTTTACTTAAAAGCTCTGTCAAGTTCATCTACCGGTTACTAGCTGAAGTAGTTTCATTTTTGGTGTCACTGATTCACCCCCCCCCTCTCAATGCTTTTCAAGTCCATCAATTGGTATCAAAGCCTAACTTCTGTGAAGCCTAATCTCTTAGAAGGAAGTCTTGAAACCACCATGGGGGACATGAGCTACCATGAGATGGATAGAGAGCTAGAAGCTAGCAGAAATGGGATTGAAACTCTAAGGGTCAAACTAAAAGCTTCACAAACCAAAAGAAGAGAGCTTACTGAACAACTATTGGAGATATCAGATAAGAGTTCTTTAGATGAAGCCAATATTGATGCTTTGGTTGAAGAGGTTGAAAAACTCAATGGTGAAAAGCTAAATCTGATGAGACAGCTAGAAAGTCTTACTATCTGGGTATGTGCAGGATCATGGTGTGCCAAAACAGGCCCTTAAGTGGCAATGAAATTTCAGAAAATTAGAGTTATGCAACTTGACATGAAAATTTGAATAAGTTGTGAACATTATTTTTAAAATATGTTAGAAGAGAATATATAGAAAATTGAATGTAGTTTCTAAGCTACTAGTTGTTTTTTGGAAAAAAAAATCCTATTTGATGAAAATTTCAAATTTCAATGGAGTGGTACTAAAATTTTAAGAAAAAAATAAGAAGTAGACGTATGTCTGACCACCCTAATCACAATCAAATCATAATATTTTTTTATAATATTTATAATATAAGTAATAGACTCATGTCCAGATGTGACACATATTTGTTTTTAATTTTTTATAAAGTAAATAATTATTTATGATTTTTTTACTACAACTTTTCAGAAATTCAAAAACTCCTACGTCTGACCACCTTAACTTGGTGAAAACATTATGAATTTTTTTTTTTTTAATTTTATCCTATAGTAGATGAAGCATAGGATGTGATTCATGTTTCGGATTCAAAAAATGTTATACAGTTTGAAAGTTATGAGTGTTTTTCAATCAATCCATCAATCAGAACTATTGTCAGAATTCAATTAGAAAATAAATAATAACTATTTAATAAAGTCAAAATAAGACAAGCCTTATATTGTTGGAAAGTTGGGAACATCCTTAAAAAACCCTTTTTGTTTTATCAATTTTAGCTACAAAAAAAATTCATCAGCCACCAGTGTAAAGTCTAGAAAATCAAGGACTACTAAAAAAACACGTTTTTTCCATTGACTTTCCACGCCCGTCACTTCAAAGCCAAATCCCAAAGCATTCTCAAGCTGAAATTTAAAATTTGAAAATTTTACAACACAAATCGGATATCCGATATCCGATTTTAATAAGTAAATTCTCTAACTAAATTTGCACATAATTAATCTAATGTTTATTAATATATTCATATATAATATTTTAACATATTAATTTATAAATAAATTAGTATATGATATTAGGCAGAGAGAGAGATAGAGAGAGAGAGATGGGGATGGGGAAGGGAGATAGATAGAGAGAGATTAGGGGAGAGAGAGTTAGATGGAGAGATTAGGGGAGAGGGAGAGAGAGATTAGGGGAGAGAGAGATTAGGGGAGAGGGGGAGAGGGAGAGAGAGATTAGGGGAGAGAGAGAGATTAGGGGAGAGGGGGAGAGAGAGAGATTAAGACACCAAATTGTGTCGTTATGGGTCATATGGTGTCCTGTGACCCATTAGGACACAATATGACCCATAACGACCAAATATGGTGTCCTAAGGGGTCATATGGTGTTCTAAGGGGTCGTAGGACACCATATGACCCCTATGGATAGCATAGGACCCCTTATGATACCATATGGTGTCGTTAGGGGTCATATGGTATCCTAAGGTGTTGTAGGACATAATATGACCCCTTCAAACACCATAGGACCCATAACGACCCAATATGGTGTCATAACGGGTCATATGGTGTCCTAAGGGGTCATAAGGGTTCATGGGACACAATATGACCCCTAAGGACAACATACGACCCCTTATGACACCATATGGTGTTGCTAGGGGTCATATGGTGTCCATAGGGGTCATATTGTGTCCTAAGTGGTCATATGATGTCTTAAAGGGGTCATATGACACAATATGATCCATTAGGACATAATATGACCCATAATGACCCAATATGGTGTCTTATGGGGTCATATGGTGGCCTAAGGGGTCGTAGGAGACCATATGACCCCTATGGACACCATAGGATCCCTTATGACACCATATGGTGTTGTTAGGGGTCATATGGTTTCCTAAGGGGTCGTAGGACATAATATGACCCAAAGCGACCTAATATGGTGTCATAAGGGGTCATATTGTGTCTTAAGGGGTCATATGATGTCTTAAAGGGGTCATATGACACACTATGACCCATAACGACCAAATATGGTGTCTTAAGGGGTCATATGGTGTCCTAAGGGTTCCTAGGATACCATATGACTACTAAAGACACCATAGCACCCCTTATGACACCATGTGGTGTCGTTAGGGGTCATATGGTGTCCTAAGGGGTCGTAGGAGTTAATATGACCCCTTAGGACACCATATGACCCAAAGAGACCAATATGGTGTCATAAGGGGTCATATTGTGTCCTAAGGGGTCATATGATGTCTTAAAGGGGTCATATGACACAACATGACCCATTAGGACACAATATGATTCATAACAACTAAATATGGTGTCTTAAGGGGCCATATGGTGTTATACCGGTCATAGAACACCATATGATCCCTATGGACACTATAGGACCTCTTAAGATACCATATGGTGTCGTTAGGGGTCATATGGTATCCTAAGGGGTTGTAGGACATAATATGACCCCTTAGGACACCATAGGACCCATAACAACCCAATATAGTGTCATAACAGGTCATATGGTGTCCTAAGGGCTCATAAGGGTTCATGGGACACCATATGACCCCTAAGGACAATATACAACCCCTTATGACACCATATGATGTCGTTAGGGGGCATATTGTGTCCATAGGGGTCATATTGTGTCCTAAGGGGTCATATGTCTTAAAGGGGTCATATGAAACAATATGATCCATTAGGATACAATATGACCCATAACGACCCAATATGGTGTCATAAGGGGTCATATGGTGTCCTAAGGGGTCGTAGGACACCATATGACTGCTATGGATACCATAGGACTTCTTATGACACCATATGGTGTCGTTAGGGGTTATATGGTGTCCTAAGAGGTCGTAGGACATAATATGACCCCTTAGGACACCATATGACCCAAAGTGACCCAATATGGTGTCATAAGGGGTCATATTGTATCCTAAGGGGTCTTATGACACAATATGACCCATTAGGACACAATATGACCCATAACGACCAAATATGGTGTCTTAAGGGGTCATATGGTGTCCTAAGGGGTCATAGGACACCATATGACCCCTATAAATAGCATAGGACCCCTTATGATACCATATGGTGTCCTTAGGTGTCATATGGTATTTTAAGGGGTCGTAGGACATAATATGACCCCTTAGGACACCATAGGACCTATAATGACCCAATATGGTGTCATAACGGGTCATATGGTGTCCTAAGGGGTCATAAGGGTTCATGGGACACCATATGACCCCTAAGGACAACATACGACCCCTTATGATACCATATGGTGTCATTAGGGGTCATATGATGTCCATAGGGGTCATATTGTGTCCTAAGGGGTCATATGATGTCTTAAAGGGGTCATATGAGACAATCTGATCCATTAGGACATAATATGACCCATAAGAACCCAATATGGTGTCCTAAGGGGTTGTAGGACACCATATGACCCCTATGGACACCATAGGACCCCTATGGACACCATAGGACCCCTTATGACACCATATGGTGTCATTAGGGGTCATATGGTGTCCTAAGGGGTCGTAGGACATAATATGACCCCTTAGGACACCATATGACCCAAAGTGACCCAATATGACCCCTAATCTCTCTCTCTCCCTCTCTTCCTCCTCTCTCTCTCCCCTAATCTCTGTCTCTCTCCCTCTCTCTCTCTCTCTCCCTCTCCTCCTCTCTCTATTTCTCCCCTAATCTCTCTCTCTCTCTCTCCCCCTAATCTCTCTCTCTCTCTCTCTCCTCTCTCTCTATCTCTCTCTCTCTCTCTCCCTCTCCCCAATCTCTGTCTCTCCCTCTCCTCCTCTCTCTCACTCTCTCTCCCTCTCTCCCTCTCCTTCTCTCTCTTTCTAAAATATGACTAATAAGATTGGATATCAGATTTAATCAGATATCTGATTTCTGCCATTGCCATTAATGTGGCAACAACAAAAAAAAAGGGTAGCAATGGGAAAATTTTTTGGGACTACAAATTTATACATTAAAATCGGATATCCGATAAAATCAGATATCCAATTTTATCGAATATCCAATTTTTGTAAATAAAAATGAGCCTTGTGGGACATTTTTTGGATTCTGGGAGATTCTTAAAGTCAAATCTTACATTGCCAATCATTTAGGAGCATTTGTGTGGAGGTAAATGGGGAGTAGTAGTCGTCGTAAGTCTAAACGCAAAAGAAAACTTTCAAATGACCAAATTGAAGTGTATAGAGAAAGAGATAGAGAATGTCATAGGAGGAGAAGACAAGGTATGTTAAATATTGCTAAGGTTACTTCAAGTGAAGAGAAAATTGAATTTGAAAATGTGTCACAAGTTATTGAAAATGAAAATGTATATTTTGAAATTTAAAATTTTGAAAATGTTGAAAATGTTGAAAGTGATAATGAAAATGCTCAACATGTGGAAAATTTTGACATAGCAGGTGAAAATGTGGAAAACTTTGACATTGAAGGTGGAATTTCTCAACCAAGTGAACCATATGTAACACCTAATTACTTTAGAAATGAAGACCCTCTCATGGATGAAAGACAAATTCCAAATCCAAGACCTTCAAGAACCCCAAAATGGTTATTTGAAATCGATGAGAAGATTATTGCGAATCTTGAAGGCAAGAGGTCAACAAGAACTGTTTGGTTGTGGGCTACACAACTTTTCAACCAAAATTTTAGCAATAAGACATTGACCGAGCAATTCCAACTCTTTGTTCAATTGCTAAAGATGATAAAGATGAGACCATTGCTAAAAAAATTGAAGATTTGTATTGACAAGAAGATGGAGAGAAATTCTATTATTGCAAAAAATCTATTTGACGCTCTCAATTATATTGGAAAGAATACCAAAGAAAGAGACAAGAGAGTAGCTTGAAGAGTGATTACAACCTCCTTAGTAAGCCATCAATTGAGGAAGGCTCATCAAATGAGACAAACTTGTGTTGATTTTAACATAAACCGTAAAACTTTCGATAGAGCACTTGCACGAAGACAAAGACTTGACAATCCACTTCAACAACATACATGGGCTTTTGGTGGGAGGCTTCCACGTGTTGATAGAAAGTTGAATGACAATGTGAAGGAGGAGATTCAACAATTTTGGCACTCTAATTCTAGAGTGTCACCTAATGTAAAGGACATTTTGAAATTTAGAATTGACAACCGAGACCACACATCACTTAGGGTGCTCAAGGGAGGATGCCACTAGGGTATGACCCCGAGCGTTCGACTGAGTATGGGGGAAAAATAGGAGTGTGCATAGGGTAATAATGCCTAACTAGACATTTCAAAGCTAATGGTTCATCATCATGATGAGCTGAATGAGAAATTGGCCATGCAACAACATTCGATTGAATGAGACTGATGATTTTTTTGGCAACCAATTTTTTTTTCCCATAATAAAACCATAGGGAAACTTGAAAAATCAAGATAGGATTTTGTAGGGACCCCTCTCATGGCCCTGTAGGTTCAAACAAATCATTCGTAGGTGCCATGGATTTCGAGTTAGGGCCCATCAAAGTTTGACAATTTTTACCACTTAGGGCGCTCAAGGGATGACTTTGGTAGGGTATGACCTCGAGCGTTCGACCGAGTGGGGGGGCCAAATAGGAGCATGCATAGGTTAATAATGCCTAACTGGAAATGTTAGAGCTGATGATTCATCATCGCAATGAGATGAACAAGAAATTGGCCACGCGACAACATTCGATTGAATGAGACTGACGGTTTTTTTGCCAACCGAAAAATTGCTGCCCTAATAATACCATAGGGAAACTTGAAAAACTGAGATAGGCTTTTGTAGGGACCCCTCTCATCGCCTCTTAGGTTTAAATAGATCATTTGTAGGTGCCACGGATTCTGAGTTAGGGCCCATCAAAGTTTGACAATTTTTAGCACTTAGGGCCCTCAAGGGATGACGTCGGTAGGGTATGACCTCGAGTGTTTGACCGAGTGGGGGGAAAAAATAGGAGCATGCATAGGGTAATAATGCCTCACTAGACATGTCAAAGTTGATGATTTGTCATCGCGATGAGATGAATGAGAAATTGGCCACGCGACAACATTCGATTGAATGAGACTGACGAATTTTTTGCCAACCGAAAAATTGCTGCCCTAATAAAATAGTAGGGAAACTTGAAAAATTGAGATAGGATTTTGTAGGGACCCCTCTTGTGGTCCCATAGTTTCAAACAGATCATTCACAAGTGCCACGGATTCTGAGTTAGGGCCCGTCAAAATTTGACAATTTTTAGCACTTAGGGCACTCAAGGGATGATGCCAGTAGGGTATGACCCCAAGCATTCGACCGAGTGGGGGGGAAAAATAGGAGCATGCATAGGGTAATAATGCCTAATTGGACATGTTAGAGCTGACGGTTCATCATCAAAATGAGCTGAATGAGAAATTGGCCATGCGACAACATTTGATTGAATGAGACTGATGATGCTTTTGCCAACCAAAAAATTGCTGCCCTAATAAAAACATAGGGAAAATTGAAAAACCAAGATAGGGTTTTGTAGGGACCCCTCGCGTGGCCCTGTAGGTTCAAATAGATCATTCATAGGTGCCACAAATTCCTATTTAGGGCCCATCAAAGTTTGACAATTTTTAGCACTTAGGGTGCTCAAGGGATTATGCCGGTAGGGTATGACCCCGAGCGTTCGACTGAGTAAGGGAGAAAAATAGGAGCATGCATAGGGTAATAATTCCTAACTAGACATGTTGGAGCTGATGGTTCATCATCGTGATGAGCTAACAAGAAATTGGCCACGCGACAACATTCGATTGAATGAGATTGATGATTTTTTCGCCAACCGAAAAATTTCTGCCCTAATAAAACCATAGGGAAACTTGAAAAACCAAGATAAAATTTTGTAGGGAATGCTCTCATGGCCCCATAGGTTCAAACGGATCATTCGTAGGTGCCACGGATTCTGAGTTAGAGCCCGTCAAAGTTTGACAATTTTTAGCACATAGGGCATTCAAGGGACAACGTCGGTAGGGTATGACCCCGAGAATTCGACCAAGTTGGGGGGAAAATAGGAGCATGCATAGGATAATAATGCCTAACTTGACATGTCAAAGCTTACGGTTTGTCATCGTGATGAGCTGAATGAGAAATTGGCCACACGACAACATTTGATTGAATGAGACTGATGATTTTTTCGCCAACCGAAAAATTGCTGCCCTAATAAAACCATAGGGAAACTTGAAAAACAAGATAGGATTTTGTAGGGACCCCTCTCATGGCCCTGTAGGTTCAAACAGATCGTTTGCATGTGCCATGGATTTTGAGTTAGGGCCCGTCAAAGTTTGATAATTTTTAGCACTTGGGGTGCTCAAGGGACGATGCCAGTAGGGTATGACCCCGAGTGTTCGACCGAGTGGGGGGGGGAATAGGAGCATCCATAGGGTAATAATGCCTAACTAGACATTTCATACTTGACGGTTCATCATCATGACAAGATGAACGAGAAATTGGCCATGCGACAAGATTCGATTGAATGAGACTGATGATTTTTTCGCCAACCAAAAAATTGCTGCCCTAATAAAACCATAGGGAAAATTGAAAAATTGAGATAGGCTTTTGTAGGGACCCCTCTCATGGCCCCATAGGTTCAAATGGATCATTTTTAGGTGCCACAAATTCTGAGTTAGGGCCTGTCAAATTTTGACAATTTTTAGCACTTAGGGCGCTCAAGGGATGACGTCAGTAGGGTATGACCCCAAGCGTTCAACCATGTGGGGGGGGGGGAAATAGAACCATGCATAGGGTAATAATCCCTCACTAGACATATCAGAGTTGACAGTTCGTCATCGCGATGAGCTGAATGAGAAATTGGCCACGTGACAACATTCAATTGAATGAGACTGACGATTCTTTCACCAACCGAAAAATTGCTGCCCTAATTAAACCCCGAGTGTTTGACCATGGTGGGGGGAAAAATAGGACCATGCATAGGGTAATAATGAATTGTATTGTTCATTAAATGAATTGTATTGTTCATGAATTATATTGTTCATTAAATGAATTGTATTGTATTGTTCATTAAATAAATTATATTGTTCATTATACAAAAAACACTTACGATGAAATGAAATGAATTGTATTGTTCATTAAATAACCATTATTAACCACTATTAATTATTGGAATGAAGATTAAAGATTTCCATGATAACACCATGCACAGATGAGTAATAATTTATATGATCTAGTATCAACTTCTATATATATATAAATGTCAAATGATTACAAATGTATGTCCATACACAAATATTGCATACACACCAACTAAAACAAAATGTATGTCTAAATACGTGAATGTATGTCCATATACAAAATATACATGCCAACTAGACATGTAAGCATCCAAAAACTATCTATAACATCCTAAGTTGTTGATGGATCATCAAAATCGATCCTCTTTGCCGCACTGCTCAGCTTTGAAGGATCCTGCACAAGAAAAACAAACCATGATTAATATTTGTTATATTATATAATTGACATTCAAATAGTTAACATAAAAATGAACTATAATTGAACTATTCATGTTTATCTCATCTCCACATTTTCTCTTCGGCTTTGTAGGACTCTTGATGTATGTCTTCTGTAGAGGAGGTATGTTTTCAATATTTTCATACACAACCTACATATGTTCAAAAACATGACATTGATACAAGTTAGAATATAATTGTCACTAATAATAACAAATTATATCTACTAAACACATAATAAAATAAACACACATCTACTCAAGGCATCTCTTCTTCTTCTTCATCTTCAGGTATACTGGGTGTAGTCATCAAGGATGTGAAGCCAAGAATTCTCTGTACATATACACAACAAGTATATGAAACTATCAATCTATGTCTAGATGTGTCTAATCACTATAAGTTATTTAAACTATTCATTCAATCATATTTGCATTCAACTACCTTTCCCTTGTCTCCAACTACACTACCAAATCCTAAATCACATTGCCCCGCACTCGTGCTGGTTGTGCCCTACAAGAGTCAAGCTATCAAGGCCAAATGACTAGGTGCAATAATATATGTACCGTCAAGCTATCAAGGCCAAATGAAATGGCCGACAAGGTGCCCTCCTAAATCTATCTCAACTCCTCCTCGGTCATCAACTGTTAAATAGACCATGTAAATAAAAATTAGTACTTAATATTATCTAGATTATAAATATTCATTTAAAATATAACATGAGCTGTGAAAATACAAATCTTACCACTACATCATCAATGTATGATGATGGTGCCTCCTCACCTCTACCATGTGAGGACTCCCCAGGGTATCCTCCAGTCTATGTCATAACATCTGGTGCATCATGCATCTCATGCACCTCATAATCTGCACTATCCACAGGAGGATCAATGGGCTGTCCAACTGGACCCAAGCATACGTGCCCACACATGACACAACTATGGGGCATGCATATGTGTAGAGCCAAGGATGACATGTCAGTGCCATTGGATGCACCACTACCATCAAAAGTAGGTTGAGCTACTGACCCAACCTGAGAAACCAAAAGGCTACTCAAAGAGTGAATAGTCGATATGGTCCATGAAGCCGCCTCATAAACAATATCTGGATGCTACACTAGAGGTGGGGGATCAACCAGAGGAGGGGGGAAATATGGGCCCTGGACTACTCTGACTGCCCCAGGTCTATTTTGGGGCATACCTAGACCTACACCCTGGAAAGGTTGGATGTCAAAGTAGTTCACATGTTTGCATAAAACAAACTCAGCATACAATTTTTTTATGAAATAGAAGGGGACATCAAGATTGTTGTTGGGTGCTTTGTCAAAACCCATCCACCAACGATCCCAAAATTTTTTTACAATACCATCATGTGTACACCATTTAATAGAAAGTTTGGTTTTTTTGGGGTCTACGGGTTGACCAGTGCGGGGATTCACAAACAATGAGGTGATATCAAATTTTGATATCTCGAGATCCTTGATATCCTTATATGACAAGCCATCCACATATTTTTCCCTCGTAGAATCTCACCACAAAAGGGTGGCATTGTGCTCCTCCGTCATGATCGACATGAGAGGATCAAACATTGGGTTTAGACGATGGATCCTATGATATACATCTACAATCCCCCTCAATTCATTCAAATTTTGTGCAATCAAATCCTGAATGGAGTGGGGGATTGGCAAAGGAGGGTTTGGTTGTTGCAGTTGTGGTTCATCAATGTTTTCATTGTTATCCCCCATTTTTAACCTAATTGAATGTAAACAATTCAATTTAGTTAACAAATTTAAACAATTTTGTATTTGATTTAAAAAAACCTAGTTTTCATGAAAAAAACCATATTTTCAATGAAAAATCAAATAAACATTAACAAAAAATACAAAAAATGAATGAAAGTGATTGAGAACAATAAAATTCTTACCTTTCAATCTATTTTTAAGCAATTTTTGGCCAAAACACCAGATATCAGGTACAATCGGATATCAGATTTTTACAAATATGCACAGCCCGTGAATTAAAAATGACTCACGGGCTTTCACAGTCGAAATATATTTGTCTTAGAAAATCAGATATCCGTTTTTTATACTTAAATTATTTTAAAATAACATTATATTATATAATATAATAATATAAATAATATATTATATAATACGTATTGTATTATATTATAAAATATAATTTTATAATATATAATATATAATATAATATAATAATATATTATATAATATAATAAGATATTATATAATACATATTATATAATATATTATTATATTAGAATATAATATTCTATAATATATATAATATAATATATTATTATATTATAATATAATATTATATAATATTTATAATATAATATACTATTATATTATATAATTATATAATTATATAATATATAATATATTATATAATTAAATAATATATAATATATTATATAATTATATAATATATAATATATAATATATATTATATATTATATAATATGTAATATATAATATGACATTATAGATTATATAATATATTTTTTAATTTAAAATTACAAATAAAAATCGGATATTCGATTTGCTTAGGTAATTTCCATGCCAAGGTGTACTGACACCCAGGCCAAGCAAAAAGTCAACATGGATTTTTGCGTTTTTAGGCGAGTGGAGAAGGCTATTTTTTCACATTGCCACTTTTTGGCCCCCCATGATCCTGCACTAACCCATCTGCATGAGTCAGGAACTAGAAGCCAGAAGAACTACTGAAAATCTTATCAAGGAAAGAGATCATGAGATTTCCAAGATCAAGCGAGAAAATGCTATCTTCCATGAGTATTCGAATTCTGAAAGAGAAGAGAAGGAAAATGAAGATCTCACCACACAGCTTACTGAAGCAAATGAGAAGTTGGACAAGTTCATCAAAAGTTCTATCTTGTTGGAGGAACAAATTCAGTCTCAAAGGATGAAAGGTGATACATTTGGGCTTGGTTTTCACACATCTGAAAAAGGTGAATCCTCCGATACCAAGAGCAGCACTCCTAAGAATAAATCTTCTCCTAAGGTTAAAAATCCTACCGGTAAGAAGGTCTTTAAACTTGTTTGATTTGTTTGCCATAAACCTGGTCACACCGCAAATGTTTGTAGAGATAAGCCTAAAAGAAATGCAAGCTACAACACTAATGCTAGGTATGTGTCTAAGAAATTTGAAGGTCATTTCTTCACATGTAGAATGTATGGACATAGATCAATTGAGTGTAAATATGGAGCAAATGACCCTGTTCCGCATATGCATCCAAGACCAAATGGAAACTAGATGAGGAATTTTGACAACCGGGTCAACAAGAACTGGCAAAGACCCTACGACAACCGGTTTAGTCCATTTGAGATGGAAAGGTAACAAATATCATTTGCACCATTTGTAATAACTTTGGCCATGTGGCTATGAACTACAAAAGAAGAACTGGGAGAGGAAATGCAGGACCTTGGAAATCATCTGGTGTAATGCCCCGCCAAGAAACCCCGAAGGGATAAAGCTAAAACACATGAATGAAGTGCAATATATATTTTTTTTTAAATTAAACACAACACAATGATACAATAAGATATCAAAGTTCAAATTACACAGCAGAAGACAACAAATAACACCTAAAGGGTTACCCAACGTGATTAATTAATTCCACATTTAGCTTAACTCACACTAATTAATCTAATAAGTTGATTATCTTAATAACAAGATAATTCTTAAACAAGGATAATTCTCTCAACAAGATGAAAATATAGATCACAAGATAAGGTTCATCCATTAAGATTTATCTTTACCCTTCATTCATACTTTTCATTAAAATATAAGTCATGCATCTAATTTATTAACGCACTTGAATGTCATCATAAGCTAATGAGTTATTTCCATGCATACTTAATTTCATTAACAATAACTGAATGCATCCTATTGCTCTAATCTGCAGTCTTCCATGATCCAATTACTGCATTTAAAAGGCAACTGCATACATGCATTTAAGATTAAGTTCTTCTAATCCACTTTATACATTCAACATAATGTCATCTATACATGCTAAAACTGAAAAAGGAAACATAAGAACATAAGCATCACATAACACCAAATTGATCTCATAATTCTCCCCTAGAGGGCTACATCTCTGGGTCCGCTCAACTGCAAGACCCCTCTGATAATTAAATAATAGGAATGAATACATAAGGTTGAATCCTTCCATCAAGGTGAACATAACCAATATACAACGACCGCATCAGGTCAATAAATACATAAATGATCCCTGAATAGGAAAGGATCCAACTGAACATGATCGAAGCAAATACAAAGGTCCATTGGAGCATCCGCAAAACTTAGTCATCGCAACCCAAGGTCTAGCATGAAACCAGGTACTCACAAGGAAATAAGCAACAAGATGACTCCACAAAAGTGCTCCTATCAAGACAATACAACAACACACTAGCGGACGTAGGGACAAGTGTCATCACACAACCTAGTATGGTTACCATGGCAGGTCTTCATAGGTTCCGGCCCCATACACTAGGTTACCCTAGCAACCTAATCCAAACCCCTGGCCCATCCAAGCCTCATGTGTACCAACACATCCTCTCGTGAAGACAAGGATGATGGTTTTCCATTTCAGGCCTTCTTGCAGCATGTCAAGTCTGTGTTAGCACTCATCCCATGTGTGAGGCACAATTATCTTACTTAGTGATTCATTAACATCATGCTAATATACTATTAGGTTATCACTTATTAGACACACTTCTGATGGGTTACCCAACAACCACTTTGGGCACGACCCCCAATCGAAAGCCACTTTCCTATACGACACTAGACTATACTCAAACAAACTTGATAAACCAATGAATACACATGGTCAAGCAAATGAAATTCAAAATGGAAGGAACAACCATTTGGTCAACATGACTTCATATGAGGTGCACTAACTGATGGTACTCTAACTAGAGGCCCGACCAACTATGGTCCACCACAAACCATCATTCGAGACTTGCATAAAGGATATGACCAATTACGACACCACCACAAAACACCAGTCAAACTTGAGACTGAGGACTGAAATAGGTATCCCAAATCAACCATACAATAGGGTCCAATCAAACAAATCAAGGTTTGCCATTACTTAAGCAAAAGTGAATATAGAAATGAAACTTGCATAGGCAACAATTGGTAGGTACAATCTTTTCCCATGTTGATCTAAACATAAAATTTGATCAAGTTTTCTAAATGATATAAGTTAGATTGCAGTTATCTACCTCATCTAGGTACAGATCATTCTTGGTTTTCTAACTCTCTAAGTTTCATATGCATTGAACATACATAAATGCGTCCTTACGAGTTTTAAACCAAATTCACATTATATAAATAATCTATATGTAGAACACCCACTGAAATAAAGTCAAATATTCAAATTATCCAACTAACACCTGATATCCATTTTTCCAAATAAAACATCATTTCGTCTTGAGTTGAATGCAATAATTTCTCATCTCTAGCAACACAAATATACACTTTCCAAAAATGGAAAAATACATTTAAAGAAATTATAGAAATGGATAAACATTTCCCCATGAAAATAATTCCCTTGCATATATTTAAAACAATTACACCATCCAAGATATTAATTAGCATATATATAAATATCTATATATACCTAACTTAATAAAATAATTAACTGAACAATAACT
>NC_081413.1:304482858-304534851 GCF_030272615.1 Cryptomeria japonica
TGCACTCTCTACATTAATCTTTCTCAATCTCTTATTGTAGCACCGATAGGGCTTTCTCTTTGTTGAATATCCTAAGAAAATACCTTCATCACTTCTAGAATCAAACTTTCCTATGTCCTCATCTCTCTTGATATAAAATTTTCTACCAAATACTCTGAAATATGTCACAGTAGGAACATGATCAAACCAAAGCTCATAAGGGGTCTTACTTATATCTCCTTTGATGTGAACTTTGTTGAATGTATTAACAACAGTTCTAATGGCTTCTCTCTAGTAAATATTCAGAACATTTTCTTCAATCAGCATAGTCCTTGCAACATCCAAAATAGTTTTTTTCTTCCTCTTAATGACTCCATTCTGCCGAGGGGTTCTAGGACAAGATAATTGTCTTCTAATCCCATGCTTCTCATAGAAAGAAATGAACTCACTGGAACATAATTCTCCACCTCTATCATATCTCAGACACTTCACCTTCAATCTAGACTTAGTCTCAACCTTAGCTTTGAATATATTGAATTTGTCAAATGCTTCTGATTTCTCCTTCAAAAAGACAACCCACATCATCCTTGAATACTCATCAACTAGCAGCATAAAATATCTATCACCCTGCACACTTCTAACATTTGTAGGTCCACATAGGTCAGTATGTACAAGATCTAGGAGTCCTTCTGATGTATACTATTTGGTTTTGAAATAAATTATTGTTTGCTTACCCAACTAGCATTCTTTACATACCGGATTACCAGGCTTAACAGTCTTAGGTAGATCTCTAATAACATGTGTAGAACAGATCTTAATCATTGAATCAAAATTCACATGACACATTATCCTATGCCACAACCAACTTTCATTAATCTGAGCAATCAAATAACCTTTCTCACCAACATTCAAATGAAAAATGTTACCTTTAGTCTTAGTTCCCAATGAAATCTCTATAAGGCATTCAAGATCTTGCATTTACCATCCTTGAATTGTAGATCATAATCCTTATCATCCATTTGTCCAACACTCAAAAGATTATGCTTCAATCCTTCAACATACAAGACATAATTAGTATTATGCTTACCATAAAAAGAAATAGAACCTCTCCCACATATTACATAGGCTTTGTCATCTCCAAATCTAACTTTTCCACCATCATATCTTTCCATTCTCACAAATTTGCTTTTAGCACCTATCATATGATGTGAATAACCGGTATCAATTACCTATTCATCTTTCTCTTCAACCTTAGTAGCCAAATCTTTCTCCTCAATAGTACAAATAATGGAATCAATAGGTACTAGTGGAATCAATAGGTACATGTCCATCTTCCTTAATGGCAAAGAATACAACTTTATCTCCTTCAGATTCTTCATCTGTAATACCTTCATCAACAACATAATAACGGTTCTTCTGATTTCTAAAATTCTGGCTACGCTTGTAAGATTTGTCATACCTATCATGCTTGTCATATCTATCATTCGTATCATGATTATCAAACTTATCATGCCTTTCATACTTAGCCATTCTCTCTGGGCATCTAGAAACAAAGTGTCCTATCTTATTGCAAGAGAAACATTTCAAAGGAAACTTTCCATCATACTTACTGACACCTTTAGGTAATCTTTGGGAAATCAAAGCTTCAAGTTCATCCAGCTCCCTTTCTTGCTCTTCCATCTCTCTTCTCTCTCTTTCATATCTAGACATTTTGGACTCATCAGGATCATATTTATTCTTTCCAGATACAGATGTAGATGCTCTAAATGCTGTCTTAGACTTTCCATGTGATTCTCCAAATTCACTTAGCTCAAATGAAACAAGATTTCCAACCAACATATCTCTTGTCACAGTGGTCACACTCCAGATCTCATCAATAGCAGCAACCTTATGCTTGTAGGAAAAAGGCAAAGATCTCAACACCTTAGCAAAAAATTTATCTTCCTCAATAGTTTCACTGACACATCTGATACCTAGGACAAGATCATTCACCTTAGCCATAAAAGTGTGTATGTTTTCATCATCTCCCATCTTCAATGTCTCATACTTTCCTTTTAAACTTTGAAATTTAGCAACCTTCACTTGTTTATCACCTTCATACAACACCTTAATCTTCACCCAGATCTCATGTGTGGTCTAAAGTCCCATCACATTAGTCATCTCAAAATTAGTCAAGGAACTAAGCAATGCTTCCTTCGCTCTAATATTATGTTTTGCTTCCTTAACTTCATCAAAAGTAGATGGTCCATTCTAAGGAACAACATAGACATTATATGTAATCTTCCAATAATCTTCACCAAGACATTTCAAGTGCACTTCCATCCGGTCCTTCCATATAGCATAGTTACTTCCATCAAATCTCAGACTATCCTTCTTAAAGATTACACCTTGAGCTGCCATTCCAAATCTCCTCAAGCGGTTAAGCTTCTACCAGAGCATCTAGCTCTGATACCAATTATTAGCAACAATCAAGAAGGAAGACTGAGAAGGGGGGGGGGGGTGAATAAGTCTTCACTGGAATTCCAAACTTAAGCACCAAAAATAGATCTAATAAACAACAACAATAAGACATATAGGAAAATTAACATCACAACACACAACACCAAGATTTTGACATGGTAAACTCAGTTAAGTGGAAAACCACGGTGGGAAAATACCCACAACAAGATGATACTCTGTAGTAGTATGTGAAAATATTACAATGGGGAATGCACATGCATTCAGGCACACTGCCTAGAGCTCGTTGCTCAAATAATATTGGCCTGAAAGGCTAAAACCCTCAGGGAAGTCTCACTAACTTACAATAAGATTTGGACTACAATTCAGAAGAAATGGATTGAAAGAATAGCATCTCCTAATGCTTGATTATAGTTCTGATTAAGCACATATGTCTTCCCTGCAACACCAATATCACCACAAAATCAACACCGAAGCATAAATCACTTGTTTGCACATAAAACTCTCTTTGATAATGTAGGCACAACAATGACACCCAAACAATATGACTATATCACCTATATATACAATTCATCAACCTTGATAATAAGGTCAGCTAACCCCTCAACCCTCAATTACCAAATTACATCACACAATACAAAGATCGACCACTAGAACAATATAATGATTTACATAGAATATCATGGTCCTAAATCAAATTCCTAAATGATCACATCCACCAAAAATCACACCAAGATCAACTGCAAGACGCTACACTACCAGAAATACTGCATAACACACAAATCATTACCGGTTGATAGAAACCACCAAAAAATCACACAAAGATCAATGCGAATTGCTAAGACAAATTGGAAATGACTAGGAAACACCAGCAAGCACATTAGAATCATCTAGAACATTGACACCAACACCACTTATCAAATCTTTATTGATCAACATCTGAAATCTCAAGAACACAACCAATCAACCACTGTCACAAAGAAAGATCACTTACAGAGCACCAAATCATGAGCCATCTAAAATGAAGATACAAAAGACCATCCCAAACAATATCCCAAAATCTCAGCACCAGATCTAATCATACCAGAATATACCAAAGGAAATATCAACCTCTGCAAAACAGTAATTAGGAAAACAATACTACAAACTAGATAAAAAAATCTTCCCAATCACACTAGAATAAGTCATAGGAATATATTGACATCAATGACAACAACATATCCTAGCAAAAGCAATGCATTAAAATATCCAATAAAGGCATCATTGTTCAAAGCACCTGGTGACTCTGCAAGTCTTGGCATGTCAACCTCTGGTTAGATAGATTCTTTTGCCTTTAAGGTTTTTATGTAATAAGTCATCTTTTTTATGCTTCTGCCATGAGCTCATACCATGAGTATAATTTTTTATTCACCCTCATTTTTTGAAAATACCAATTAGCCCACCCCATCTTACAAATATGAACAAACTAGGACTGCTCATAGTTTTAGCCCAAATAATACCTTTTCTCCAATAGCATGTGGGATTTTCCCTAATGCTTACCACCTGCCCACCCCTTTTCTACCTCTTGATTAGCATCAAAAGAGTGAGACAACCCTTCTTGTGGAATCCACTATGGCCAAAATGACAAATATGATGCAGGACTACAAAAGGCAGCTTGATGAAATCAAGCAACAAATTTGGGAGCGACAATAGGAGGAGGCCTTTTACCAACAACAACAACAACAAGAGGAGCTTTCTTATCAAGCTCAACTTTAGAAGCGACAAGAGTTGGAAGCCCAACAAAAACATGAGGCCTTTATTGCATAACAACTTGCTTCTACAAGGCAAGAGGAAATCAAACAGTTGGTAGCCCTTGAGGTCAAAATCATGCAAGTAGAGGCCTCTGCTCCTATCCCCCCTTTAAATAAGATTTCCAAGTTTCAAATAGGGTAGCCCTACTAGATATTTTATGGGATGTTTCCTTAAGAAAATCTACCCTTACACAGAGCCTATTCATAAGAGGTCCAATTTCAATGTCCCAAGTTTCATGGGAATGCCAACCATGGATGTGCAAGAGTGGGAGGCAAAGAAGCTTCATATTTTGGCTCTCTCTTCTTGTCCTAAAGAGATCTACCTTTGTAAGGACGAAATTGTTGTTTGGAGGGCAGATGGAACTCCTCCTCCCAAAATATATACCATGCAATTTTTTGCTAAAGAAATTTCCATGGTGGAGCTCGAGGTGTTGGAAGAGAAAAAAGAAGATAGGTTGCAGCATTTGGACACCAGGAAGGAAGAATGTAAAAAGGAGGAAGATTTGATCAATTTTTATCATCTTCCCTCCTTCATTGAAGATGAAGAGGTTCTTCCTTCATTTGATCCATTGGTGTATTCTTTGCAGGAAGGGCCTACACTTGAAGAAGTTAGTCCTAGTGACTGTGGGATATTGAGACAAATCAATTCTGCTCCCATTCCCCATTTTTTAGTCCCTCAAGAGAGTTGCAACAACACCCAAGACAATCCCTTATGTTTTAAGAGTGAGAAGGAGTTGAAAGAAGACTCTTTTTGGGATGAGTTCAAAGGATTTTGTTCAGGTTTGGACTCTTTGCCACCTTGTCCTATGTAGACCCAGGAGGAATCAAATGAAAACTTTTAGCTTTTGGAAAGTCAAGAGGATGAATTGCATGAGGTGCCTGTCCAAGGTAAACAAGAACAAAAATCAAAGCTGATTGAGAGAAAATTTTCTTTTCTCTGATCTTGATGATGAGGTTGTCATAGAACATGTGGCAGACATCAAGGTTGACCTTGACCTTGATCTCCAAATGATCCCAAATATCATTGATATGTTTTGTTCCAACCTCAATTATGATGAGTTCATTCCCTTAAAGAGGGGGTTATCTGATCAACATGATCAGATTCTGATGGAGCAGACAGTTGAACTTGAGCAAGCCAGTAATGAAGGTTCAAATTTTGGCATATCACTAGGATTCCCTATAGAAATTTGGTTCAGACCCGCAATTTGCCCCTTGTCATGCTCATCTCAGAACATGAAGTTGAGAATCAAGGAGATCAATTTTTTTTCACCCATCCATCTCAGGAGAGAAACATTTAGACATGGGTGAGTTTCTTTGTTCTCAATCTTTGGGAGGCATCCCAAATGTTTATTGGATTCTTGTAATGGCTCATTAGCCTTAGGCATGAAGAGTATCAAAATATAGTCAGGAAGGGCAATTATTTTTACAAGCCAATCAGTGGCTTTGTTTAGTTTTCCCATTGTACAACATGTACATAATTAGTTAGGTTTTCCCATTTTAGTTATTTCCCTTTCTGTTGTAATAAGTGCATGTGTATAGTCTTCTCTTTTAGAGTAGCAGAGAATTTTGATGTAATCTAGGTTGCAGGGACAAAGATTATCTATTTTTGTTGCAGGTCTTGAATCTATGCCTAATGGATACTCCCAAGGCTTTTGGTCTTATTTTCCAAGTAGGCTTGTCCCCCCTTCGAGTCGCCAAAAATGTTGTCTAAATTCATGTCAACCTTAGCCCTATTGATAACCGATTTGGACATAGTTGCCATGGCTAACCCCTATGAAAACCTCCCTAGAGCCCTAAAACCCTAACCCCCAAGGCTTTTAGCATTTTAAACCTTTCAGGCTCTAAAAATATAACCACAGGTTGACTGGTTGTGATGGTTAGATCACTTAATTTTCTACTGGTTAGAGGGTCTTCAATCATTGGTGGAGTGAACCATTTCACCCACTACTGTCTGACATAGTTTCCATCGCATGTCGCGCAATCAAATCAAATTAGAACTTTCATTTGTGTTTTTTGGTTGTTCTGATGGTTCCATTTTTCTCCAATCGCATGACATGCGATACAACATAGGGAAGCATTTTGGTGGGGCCCACCCCACGAATAACATATGATCTTTTCAAAATAACTCATGACTTTGGTGAGACTTATTTCGGCTATGCAGGTTCTCCATGTTACACCAAAATGGGGCCTATGGTAGATGACCAAAGGCTCTGATGTGACATGTTTACGGTCACATCAACAAATGATGTTCACATCGAGAGGAGTGTACTCATGTGGGATCGACTCATATTTTGTGGACCAATTGACTGTTGGGATGCTGCGGGGAGATTTGACCATTATTGCGTGATAGTTTCCTATCGCTCTTTTCACGTTGACCGAAACAAGCTTCCCTTATTTTCATGTTCTATTTTTGGATGATACATGATGGTGGGACCCAACTTATAGGGGGTATTGAGGGTCCTTTTCAGCAAGAGTTTGGTAGTCGGAGGGAGGATTTTTTGGTTTGGCCGAAATCCTTAGTTATACCGAAATATAGGGTGGGAACGTAGTAGAGGCGGTAGTCATGGTGGGTTCGAACTGCAACATGGCTCATCTGTCATCATTGATTTTTGCTTAATGAGCGATCAGACATCGATGTTTTTTAACTCTTGTTGAGCCTTGTGGAGGGATATGCGATGTAGTCTCATGTGCCCATCTACGTGCATCCTCCATGATCTAATGACCGAGATTCAAATCCCAAGGCAACATTGAGATTAACACCTTGTGTAGGGGTGGTTGTTGACTTTATGAGGGTGAAACCAGTTTGGAGTCTGTTGATGGCCTAGATTAGATCTAATTTACCTCAACCACTTCCGAGCAACTAGGGGATGATCGCTATTTATCCACCATGCCTCTACAGATGCATCCTTGTGGCTACCCATGACCATTTATTGGAGATTGAGGACTATTGGGCCTAGTACGCCTTCTTGCAAACATTTTCCTAATTTTCAGGGATTGTTGCTCTTTGTAACATCATAAATTGTACGCACTTGCTAAAGCAATACAATTTAACACCTAGTTTAGCACCCGCCTTAGTGCATTTTACATTTTGCATTGCATTGCTCCTTTAGCACTTAATTAATCAAATTAATTAGGTCTAAGGTCCTATTTCATCATTCTCCACATCATAAAGTCGGGCCCTTTCATTAAAGCGTGCCCCTTTTCATTTTATTCCTCCAATACATCATCCAATCAAAAACCCTAATTAGGCCCTATTCTGAACTTGGGGACTTAATTTCGGGGGTCAAAACATCTCAAAATCACCTGTAACTTTAGGATTCTCTCTAAAATCATCATATCTGACGGCCCTAAAAATTTGGTGAAAAGTTGTCGGGACCGTGGTGCCCGGAGTGCACACGGTCCCGGACATTTTTCCCAAAATTTTAGGAGCGCGATCCAATCATAAAATAAAGCTTAACCCCAAGAAATTGGCGGGATATTCAATCTCTAGGTCGGCCAAAAGATGAAATTGCGACCTAGGGTTTCATACATAAGAGCTCTCTTTCTTCATTTGAAGGGATCCAAATTTTGTTTTTAGGAACTTCATATGCAGCGAAAGAGCAGATCTTTGAAGACTTCAACAACTTTCAACATCCCTCTATCAAGCATTTATCAAATCCATTCATCCATTTAGGGCTTGGAAGACATTGAAGAACAATAGGAGATTACCGACTGAAGAATGGCTTGTACCTCTCCCTTGGGGGTTGGGTATGATTTCATGTTGTTTTCATGTCTTTGCATAAGCTTCAATATATCCTTCATTCATGCTTTAGATCACTTTGCATCTTGATTTAGAGCATTTAAATTATCATTTACAAGCAATTAGGGTTTACTTTCTAGGTTGCTCTAGTTTGCTTTCTTGCATTTTAGGACCTTGCACACACACTAGGTCTGCACACACAATACATTTTACAAAACAACTTGGCTATTTGTGGAGGTGGAAATCACCGAAGTGGGGGTTTGACTAAGGCAAAACCCTATATAGCCACCCATACACCCTTTTTCAGATATCAATGCAGGTTTCGGGACTCGGACGACGCCGCAGGATACAGATCCGGAGAGAACAGGTCGAGACAACACTCTGCATCAAATTGCAGAGCAAAAGACTGGGATAGGGGCACTGGGCACCCTGGTCCTGCCAAGACAGGGGCGTTGGGTGCCCTGGTCCCTAGGAAAGAGGTGCTGGGCGCCCTGGTCCTCCGGACAGACAGCATTTGCGGCAGTTTCCGACAGTGTTCCAGAGTGCAAAATAGCAGTTTTCGGTGCAGTTTTCAGGACAGAATCAGGACAGTGGCGCCCGCGCCCCCATCCCGAACATTTTCAGTCTGATTTTGACTCCGGGTACACATCTGCATTCTTATTTCATCCTTGTATTTACAGCCGTTCATTGTTTAATCTCAATTCTGCAATCTTGTTATTAGTTCATACTTGCATTTTAGGATTAGGGTTTGAATTTGCATCATTTGATCTTCCAATTTCAACAAGGGAATAGAAATCCTAATAGATATCCCATGGCTCTCTCTTTCACAAAAAGAAGTAGCCAATTGTGTGATATCTTTAGGCTCTTTCGTATTCCGTAATGTGTGTCAAAAGGTAGGATTAGGGCATGTTAACCTAGTCTCTCTTTTTCCACCACACATTTTGGTGAACCCAACGTGAACCTATCATTGCTTCTTCTTGCATTGCATTTATTAGATCTAGATCTAGATTTAGTGTGTTTTCATTTCATTTTCATTAAAAAGAAAAAAAAAAAAAAAGAGTGTGTTTCCTTGCATTGTGTGTTTAAATTTCATGCAACTTTTATTTCAAAATGTCAGACTTTTATTTGCAAAATGTTCATGCTTATGATGATTATTATGAGTATAGCCAAGATGAATTAGATGAAGCCTTAGATGAGTTTTTGAACCCTAAAGATGCCAAACATTCATTTTACCAAAAACTCATAAACCTTGTTACTATGCCATTTCGTTGCGATGAGAAAGATAAGTTGAATGAGTCCTCTCAAGGGTACATTCCTATCAACTCTTCCACTAAATCTAGTAACATGGTTGTTTTCAACAATCCCCTCTATGAGGAGATGTCTCCTTTTGAATCAAAAGATAAACCTTTTAATAGATATGATCATGCTTTGTTGGATGATGCTCTTGATGACTTTGTGGCTTTATCGAAATCTTTAAACAAGAACAAGACTTCTAAATTAGTTAACATGATAAAATTGAATGAGCATAAAAAGCCTCTCTTTGAAGTCCAAGGAGCTTATCCTTCTCCCACCTTTCAAAGTCCTAAATCACCTCTCCTTACTGTCCAAGGAGGGTATGATCATGATTCCTTTCGTACTCCGAATAAACCAATCATCACTGTGCAAGGAAGAAAACCTGTAAGTCCTTATAGTTATGCCAAGCAAATAACTAGAGAGAGTTATCATGCGGTTGCCCATACTTATCATACCAGAAATAATAGGCAGCCTAGTCCTCCTCCTGTTATTCCAGTTTCTCTTCCGTATCCTCAACCGATTCTTCCACAAGCTCCCCATATTTCACAAGTTCTTAGTAAGGAATATGATCTCATAGAACAACTTAAAGCTACCCCTGCTAAGATATCCCTTTGGGATTTGATTCAAACTTCTTCCGCTCATCATGGAATGTTACAAGATGCCTTGAAAGATTTGAATGTTCCTCCACCGAATACATCTAGTAATATAGCATCTTTGGTTAACTCTGTGATGAATCCTAAAGCTCAAATTGTGTTTACCCAAGATGAGTTGCCTACTAGTGAAATTCAACAACAATATGATCCCTTGATGATTGTGGTTATCATGAAAGACACTGCTATAAGACGAACACTAGTGGATAATGGCTCTGGTCTCAATGTGTGTAGCATTAATCTTTTGCATAAGATGAATGTGGATACGTCTCTTATTGAGCCTAACTCTCGTCCCATTCATGGCTTTGACAATGTGGCTAAGACTTCATTAGGTATTATTACCCTACCTCTCACAGTAGGACCTGTTACTTTGCCTACTCCTATCCATGTTATGTTGGGAGATTTAACATATAACTTGTTACTAGGGAGACCTTGGATTCACAGTATGCAAGCTGTCCCCTCTACATTGCATAGACAAGTTAAATTTATCTATAACAATAAGACATATACCTTGATAGGTGATACTAATTTCCAAGCTTGTTTACAAACATCTACTTCCAAAGGGGGTTCTTCTAAGCCGTCCTCATCTAGTGATGACTCTTTAAATAAGATACCTATCGATGAATCCTCGCTCTCCGATGATCAAAATTCTTTGGATGAGTCTGGAGCTCCTGAAGAAGATTCTTCTCGACTTGAAACTACACATAAGAAGGATTTTGATCCTGAGAAGATCCTCGAAGAAGACGATTGGGGATCTCTTGATTTTAATCCCACCTTTGTAGGTGAATATAAGGTTCCTTCTAGAGAGCTTAAAGTTGAAAAGAAGGAAGAAGCTAAAAATCAATCAATCTTACCTGAACCTATGAGTAATAATTTTGTGGCCGCTTCTCAAACTTCTTCTCCTCACACCTCTAATTATGAAGAGTTTGATTCTTTGTCTTATGAAAGACCACCTTCTCTTCCTGAAATGGCTGATCGTTATGGTCATGGTTTTCGCATTTTTGCTAAGCATGGGTATCATGGAAATGGTTGCGGTGCTCATGAAAAAGGGATAAAAGTTCCTCTAGAGACTAATTTTCACAATTATGCCTTTGGACTTGGCTATAATCCCTGCAAGCGCACTAAAGCTTCTAAAAGACCATGAATTAGTGTTAATGTTATTTCTACATCTCTATCAATGCAACACCCTGAGTATATTGATGGGGATCCGTCGGGTGACTGTGCTTTGGACGTCTTTCCTACCGATGATGCTTTAGCTGAATTTTTAGGAGCATATGACACTCTTCCTTGTTATCATCACAGTAGGGGACTCCCTTATTGTTTGAACACTAAAGCCTACTTTGGAAAAGAGACGGATAATGATGAGATTGTGAAAGAATTCCCTCAGCTAAAGGATACTCAACAAAGTAATCTTCTCATAAGTGACACCACTGATGTTAAGATGGACCCTTGCAATAAAGAGAAAGTTATTAAAATTGGAAAATGTTTGGATGAAGAGGAACAAAAACAATATGAAGATTTATTGCATGAATTCCCCGAGATCTTTGCTTGGACATACTTTGACATGCCTGGTATAGATCCTAAGATTGTTATTGATAACACTGTCTTAGTTCCTGATGCTAAGCCCGTGAAACAAAAGATTCGAAAAATGAATCCTAAGGTGGCTCTGCTTGTTAAGGCTGAGATTGAAAAGTTATTGGAGGCTGGATTTATCCGCCCTATTGATTATTCCCCATGGATTTCAAATATTGTCACTGTGGCTAAACCAGATAACAAAATAAGAATGTGTACCGACTTTCGGTATCTAAATAAGGCTTCTTTAAAAGATGATTTTCCTCTTCCAAACATTGACATGATAGTTGATTCTACGGCAGGACATGCCTTGTTATCCTTCATGGATGGTTTTTCAGGATACAATCAAATTTTTATTAACCCTCAGATCAATTCAAAACTGCTTTCACCACTCCTTGGGGTACGTTTTGTTGGATAATGATGCCTTTTGGACTTAAAAATGCCAGTACAACTTATCAACAAGCGATGACCCTTATCTTTCATGATTATATGCATAAGATTTTAGAGGATTATGTTGATGACATTTTAGCCAAATCCTTTCTTCGCATGGATCATATTAAAATCCTTCGTCAAATCTTTGAAAGAATTCGTAAATATCACATGCGCTTGAATCCCCGAAAATGTGTTTTTGGTGTGGATAGTGGAAAACTATTAGGATTCATAGTTTCGCATCGTGGGATTGAGGTGGATACTAAGAAAATAAATGCTATTGTCAACATGCCACCTCCTAGAAATGTGTCTCAACTTAAAAGTTTACAAGGAAAGATTCAAGCCATTCGTAGGTTCGTGTCTCAACTTGCGGATCGTACCTTTCCTTTTACTCAACTCCTTAAAAAGGATATCACTTTTCAATGGAATGAGGATTGTCAGCAAGCATTTGAAGATTTAAAAGTGTATTTGGCTAGTCCTCCTATTCTTCAACCTGCCGAACCTTCTAAACCCTTCCTTCTGTATACAGCTGCTTCCTCTCATGCTCTCGCAGCATTGTTGGCACAACATGATGAAGATGGTAAGGAATGTCCAGTTTATTACATAAGTCATACCTTACTCGATTATGAGACCCGATATTCTATGATAGAAAGACAATGCTTGGCCTTGGTGTTTGCGACTCAGAAATTGAGACATTATCTTTTAAATTTAGAAGTCCACGTCATGGTAAAGTCTGATCCGTTGAAGCATCTTTTCTCTAAAACTGATTTATCAAGACGCCTAGCTAAGTGGGTTATGATGTTAATTGAATTTGACCTTAAATTTGTTTCACAACGAGCAATTAAAGGGCAAGCGTTGACCGATCACCTAGCTGAGGCCCCTTCACCTTTCTCCTTCCCTAACCCTGAGTCTTTTCCTGATGACTTCATTCTTTCTATAGAGAAAGATGAAACTTGGGAGTTATACTTTGATGGCTCTAAGTGTCGTACGGGATCGGGGGCAGGTGTTGTTCTGATTTCTCCTACAAAGAAACCCATTCCCTTATCCTATCGTCTAAATTTCCTGTGTACCAATAACATTGCTGAGTATGAGGCTCTTATAGCGGGAATAAAAGCAGCCTTAGCTCTGAACATAAAACACATACATATCTATGGAGATTCACAATTGATTATAAGACAAGTAACATGAATATATCAAGCAAAACAAGACAAATTATCACAATACAAAGACCTTGCCATCTCTTTATTACAAAAATTTGATTCTTATACCATGGAACCTGTTCCTCGAAAAGATAATCGACATGCGGATGCAATGGCATGTGTGGCTTCTCTTGTATCTTTAGAGGACCCTGTGCTTGATCTTAAATTTGTTATTCACAACCTTATTTCTCCAGCTATTGTAGACGATCCTAGTCTGGTAACATATTGTGACTTTATAGACTCAGATGAATGGTACTCGCATATCGTAAGATATTTGACCGATGGTACCTTTCCTGATTCTGCTAATAGAAACACTAGGGCTAGAATCCGCAAGCTGTTTGCTAGATATATCATTCTTTCTAATGTCCTTTACCGAAGGGGTTATGATGGTCTTCTCCTTTGCTGTCTTAACAAATCGGAAATCCCCATTGCTCTTGAAGAGGCACATTCAGGTGCCTGTGGGGGGCATTTTGGAGGCAAATCCTTGGTTCATAGATTGCTTCGTATGGGATACTATTGGCAAACTATGCAGAAGGATTCTTTTTCATTTGTTAAGAAATGTCATCAATGTCAACAACACAATAATCTGATTCATGCTCCTGCCTAAGAACTCCGTTCTCAAGTAGCTTCTTGGCCTTTTTCAGCATGGGGTTTGGATCTTATTGGTAAAATCTCTCCTCCTTCATCTCAAGGACACACCTTCATTATAACCACAATAGATTACTTTACGAAGTGGGTAGAAGCTATTCCCCTTCGCTCTACCACTGCTGAAGTGATTTGTCAATTTCTTCTAGAAAACATCATTTCTCGATTCGGGATACCTTCTACTATAATCTCAGATAATGGGACATCATTTAAGAACAAGGACGTGAAGAAATTCCTCGAGAAGTATCATATCAAACATCGATTTTCTACACCATACTATCCTCAGTCAAATGGTCAAGCCGAATCATCCAATAAAATAATCGAACAAATTCTTCGCAAAACCATGAATAAGCATGGTAAGGATTGGAGTAACCAGCTAATCTATGCTCTTTGGGCCTACCAAACGAGTGTGCGAATTGCTACGGGAACTTCTCCTTATAATCTTGTTTATGGTGCTGATGCTATTATGCCTTTAGAGTTAGAGATTCCATCACTTAGGGTTTCTCTCAAAGGTATAGTAGATGGTGACTCTTATAGAGAACAACGACTTCAACAGCTTGAGATGCTTGATGAACAGCGTATAAACGCTCTTGAGCATATTCAAGTGTATCACAAAACTCTACAACGAAGCTATAATGATAAGGTTATTCAACGTTCCTTCTCAGTAGGTGACTTAGTCCTTTATGAGAATCAACGTAATGTGAATGCCTTACCTGCAGAAAAGGGAAAATTTAGTCCTAATTGGCTTGGACCATATATCGTTATTGAGGATTATGGAACAGGTGCTTACAAAATAGCGGATGTAGACGGTATGCCTCTTAAAGAACCTATAAATGCTATGCACTTGCGTAGATATTATGCTTAATTCTTCATTCCTTATTTATCTTCTTTTCAGTTCTTCAACATTGGGTAATATGTTAGTATCTCCTAATTAGAGCAAAATAGAATTAAATGTTATGATGTTTAATCTATATTGCTTCGTTCTTGACAAGCGTGTTTCCTTACTTCATAGTTTGTCTTGAATTCATTTATGTAAGCTGTAAAAGATTCACATTTCCATTATGCTAGCATATTATACAGTGTCTTTATGTGTTAAGTAGAATCGTATCATGTTGTGTTTAAGTTCAAAATTAAATCACGTTAGATATATGATTCTTAGACTTAATGCATATTTCTTCCCTATCATCAATGTAGTACTTGATTAAATATTTAATTAAGTCACACATGTATCAATTTAATCATGGGGCATTGAGAAATCAATCACATGGAAATTAAATTCTGAACATACATGTACATTTACCAAATGTATTAGATTTAATCAAAGCAAAATATACATTGTTTTAAGCATTAAAGATAACACATTTGAGACAAAAGAGAAGCATGTATATATACATATATATATGTGGATCGTATACAAATATAGGTCACTATACATCCAAAATGTGACCTCTCCTACATCATAAAATCATCTCCTATCCCTAGGACTAGTGGCTGGAGAGTGTCGATTGGATGCTCCCTCCTGATCTAGCCGTGAAGGTGGACCCATGGGTGTGTAGCGTGATACAGACCGTGAGTGACTCCGAGAGGAACTCCTACAATCCCTATCCATAAGGATCGCGCTATAGGTGGTAGCCTCGGCCTGAGCTGCTACTAGATCTCACCGCGCCCGCTGAAGGTCCTCTGATAGGACTCTCACTCTCTCCCTCCATATGTCTACCTGTACTCGAAATGGGGAAAACAAGTCCTCATGCCGACCCGCGTTCCCCTGAGGCCTATAGGCAATCTGTGAGGAACTGGGGATCTGTGCTATCGTGGAAATGTCTGTTACTACCTGCTGAATCAGGGAACGCCACTCCTGCACATTAGCTGTGGCAGTAGAATAGATTTTTGTATTAGTACCATTCTTTATCATCAAAACATTAATAATCAAAATAAACCTACTATACCTGGGTCTCCCTCACGCTAGTAGGGATCATGATATGGTAGCATCTGTGACTGGGATCTACTAGGCTCCCCTCGCTCGACTAATCTGTGCATGATGGGTGTAGGCTGGACGGTACTAGGAATAGGTCTCCATATCGCCTCATGTTCCCCCTATTGGGGAATATGAGGAGGATCTAGAGCTATGGTATCATCCCCTGAATGGTGAGGAGCTGTGTCTGACTCCTCCTCATCATCTCTATCCTCATCTGCATCCTCATCCTCATCTACATCCTCGTTCTCCTCATCATCAGCTCTCTCCTCCTCGTCCTCATCTCTATCTGTGTCCTCCTCCTCCTCGGCGCTGGGCTGATTGCCTGTAGGTGAATCAGGATCTCCCACCTCCTCATGACCCTCTCCCTCCTCTGGCTCCTCTGACCTAGATCCCTGGTCCTCATCTCGGTCTCCATGTCTCCATGGGCCTGGATGGCTTGTCGGGTGATCCGGTGGAAAGATAGGACCTGGATATGATCTCATAAACCATGAGACATACCTGCGCTGTGCTCCAGGCTCTGCAAAATAATTAGTGACTACATCCTGATTAGATCCCTCTATATCTATAGTCTCGATGTCATCTATCGTCGACTTCGCTACTGCTCTAGGTCTGGGAAGGACCCGTGAGTGTCGAGTATAGATGGGCACATCGGCTGGAACACACTGCTCTAGCCCGAACTGCCTCCGTACTCGGTCAAAGTAGAAAGGGACTATGATGTGTGAATATCATCCCTGCAGTAGGCGGTTCCTCTGTAAGCATGCTAACTGTCTCTCCATCCCATCCCATCTGTGCATCCACAGGTAGGGTCTCCACACTGTCACCTCGGCTGTCAGTCTATCAAAAATCACTCTCTAATATAACAGATCTCCAAATCTCCACTCGCTGGTAAGTGGATAAGCAAACACCCTAGGTCACTCGCTAGCCGTACTCAGCGGAAAGCCAACAGGCCTGGTGCATGTGAAGTGCTCTAAAATCCATACTTGCAGAAGTGTACATGTCATCAAACTGCAACCCTGTCCAAATACATACTCCTCAAGGTCGTGATAGAGATGTGCAAGCATACTCCAACCCCAAGCATACACTCTCTTGTGTGTCTCCATCGCTCTGATGCACCATGTGAGACCCCCATGCATGTGCGTACCTCACCCATTAGGGCAGATGGCTAGTGCTATGATGGCGATCATAAGGCATCTCAGAAGGGGTACCTCCCCTGTAGGATGTAAGAGCCAGCTGACCATGATGCGACCTCTCATCTCGCTCGGCATGAATCTCCCTATGCAATATACCTGCTCTCTTTGATGATCCTCCGCTGACCGATCAGTCGCGTATGTAACAGTCGCTCCTCTGATAGGAAGATGAAGTATACGGTACACATCCTCGAGTGTAACCGTCAGCTCCCCTACTGGAAGATGAAATGTGCATGTGTCAGGATCCCATCACTCCATCAATGCCATCAACAACGCAGGATGGAACTAAATGGTTGGCATGAGGATCACATACCATAATCCCACGATCGATAATGTGTCTCTCTCTGCCTGAGTCAGCCATGGAATCTGATCTCGCAAACTGCGAAGAATATGTCCCGCTGTATGCTCTCTCATGTATGGGAGACCCTGCAACACAAAAACATAACTGTAATCAGTAATCGATCATCAAAATTGCTCATGCAAACTGTCGAACATTGTATGCTAACCCTAAAACCCCTCGCCAAGCCCTGATTGGGACCATGGCGCCCTGTCAGGGACCATGGCGCCCTGGTTGGGACCATGGTGCCCTGAGGGGACCATGGCGCCCTGAGGGGACCATGGCGCCTTGGGGGGACCAGGGCACCCCACAGGGACCATGGTGCCCTGGGTGGGGCCCAGGTCAGCTTTCAGGGCCTGCAAACGATCACAGAAAAGTCAAAATGTGGAAAATCGAAAGTCAAATGTTCAGTCAACTCACCTCGTCCAGCGGCTCGTCGTCAATCACGGCCTGGCGCAGGATCTCAATCCTCGTGGGATGCTCCAGTCATCGTGAAGGCATGATGATGGCTATGTGGGCTCCGCTGCAATGAATAGTATTCAGAAAACAACAAAGTGACAAATGCAAATGTCACTTTCAAGGTATATACTTTCATTTCTTTATCTTTACCTTTCAAACCCTAATTTTCCTCTATCACTCATTTCATCATAACTTGAGTTTGGGAGATGCGATTTTCGAATCGTTTGTTGTGTAGGAATCATATTTTCATTCCCCTACTCTCAGGATGTTCCAAAAAGTGCTCTGATGAAGCCTATTTAGTGAACGTCCCTCATCAATACTCTCTTATACAATTTGTCGCAAGTAAACATGCTACCCTATTTCACCTCCCTAATAAGCAAGTCGAAACAGGGGGGGGCATATAGCTACTCACAAATTTCATCAATTTCTTTAGTAAGCATTAGGTGATTTTGTGATCTAACGTGTGTTTTGTAGGGTGCAGTTCCTAACTGTGTACTGCAGATACCGCTGGGGGCTTCATCCGACAACTTATGGATATATCCTTTTTCAAATGATGTTTACTTTCTGTACTTTAGCTTGCATATGCACGTAGTACTCATATGACCGCTAAAGTGGGGGCTAAATGTAACATCATAAATTGTACGCACTTGCTAAAGCAATACAATTTAACACCTAGTTTAGCACCCGCCTTAGTGCATTTTACATTTTGCATTGCATTGCTCCTTTAGCACTTAATTAATCAAATTAATTAGGTCTAAGGTCCTATTTCATCATTCTCCACATCATAAAGTCGGGCCCTTTCATTAAAGCGTGCCCCTTTTCATTTTATTCCTCCAATACATCATCTAATCAAAAACCCTAATTAGGCCCTATTCCGAGCTTGGGGGCTTAATTTCGAGGGTCAAAACATCTCGAAATCACCTGTAACTTCGGGATTCTCTCTAAAATCATCATATCTGACGGCCCTGAAAATTTGGTGAAAAGTTGTCGGGACCGTGGCGCCTGGAGTGCACACGGTCCCGGACATTTTTCTCGAAATTTTAGGAGCGTGATCCAATCATAAAATAAAGCTTAACCCCAAGAATTGGTGGGATATTCAATCTCTAGGTCGGCCAAAAGACGAAATTGCGACCTAGGGTTTCATACATAAGAGCTCTCTTTCTTCATTTGAAGGGATCCGTATTTTGTTTTCAGGAACTTCATATGCAGTGAAAGAGAAGATCTTTGAAGACTTCAACAACTTTCAACATCCCTCTATCAAGCATTTATCAAATCCATTCATCCATTTAGGGCTTGGAAGACATTGAAGAACAATAGGAGATTACCGACTGAAGATTGGCTTGTACCTCTCCCTTGGGGGTTGGGTATGATTTCATGTTGTTTTCATGTCTTTGCATAAGCTTCAATATATCCTTCATTCATGCTTTAGATCACTTTGCATCTTGATTTAGAGCATTTACATTATCATTTACAAGCAATTAGGGTTTACTTTCTAGGTTGCTCTAGTTTGCTTTCTTGCATTTTAGGACCTTGCACACACACTAGGTCTGCACACACAATACATTTTACAAAACAACTTGGCTATTCGTGGAGGTGGAAATCACCAAAGTGGGGGTTTGACTAAGGCAAAACCCTATATAGCCGCCCATACACCCTTTTTCAGATATCAGTGCAGGTTTCGGGACTCGAACGACGCCGCAGGATACAGATCCGGAGAGAACAGGTCGAGACAACACTCTGCATCAAATTGCAGAGCAAAAGACTGGGACAGGGGCACTGGGCACCCTGGTCCTACCAGGACAGGGGTGCTGGGCACCCTGGTCCCTAGGACAGAGGCGCTGGGCGCCCTGGTCCTCCGAACAGACAACATTTCCAGCAGTTTCTGACAATGTTCCAGAGTGCAAAACAGCAGTTTCCGGTGCAGTTTTCAGGATAGAATCAGGACAGTGGCGCCTGCGCCCCCGTCTCGAACATTTTCAGTCTGATTTTGACTCTGGGTACACATCTGCATTCTTATTTCATCCTTGTATTTACAGCCGTTCATTGTTTAATCTCAATTCTGCAATCTTGTTATTAGTTCATACTTGCATTTTGGGATTAGGGTTTGAATTTGCATCATTTGATCTTCCAATTTCAACAAGGGAATAGAAATCCTAATAGATATCCCGTGGCTCTCTCTTTCACAAAAAGAAGTAGCCAATTGTGTGATATCTCTAGGCTCTTTCGTATTTCGTAATGTGTGTGAAAAGGTAGGATTAGGGCATGTTAACCTAGTCTCTCTTTTTCCACCACACACTCTTTGCCAGTTTTGTAGAGATTTTCTTGATGCATGCCTCCATCAAATCAATTGGCTTTGATCTAACCTAACCCTAGTTGGTTAGGGTTTCTAAACTCAAGGTTTAGTCTGAGTAATGCTTGAACTATAAAGGGATTTTTGTAAGCTTGATTCAGGATCTTATTTCTTTCTTTTGCAAAAAACTATGTTTCTCTGCACTTATAAATTTTTCCTTGCCTCTACATTAATAGAACTAGCTTGTTTTGCCTCATTTCAGTTCTCATATTCTGTGTAATGCTTTTACCTTGTTATTTGAATGCATTCTCTTTTATTTTCTTTAATATAAGTGATTGTGTTGATCCCTTTTAGATGTCATCTATGAGTTGGATTAGTTCCTCCTACTATCTTATAAATTCCAACCTTCACTCATGCTTAAGGGAGCTAAATACGATAGAAATATGTGCATGTTTTAGGTAGTTTTTATTGATGTTCCATGTAGTCATAGGCAGTAAGATCATAGTTTCAATCTGGGTGGAAACTCCTTTTCCCTTCTTTCAATATCCCTTTCCTCTTTCTCCCTTTTCCTTGTTAGATTAGTAGATTAGACTTTCATTTGTTGGGTTGGTCCAACACTTTGCATCAAATTGAAAGGAAGCCGACCTTCTCCAGAGATTCAACCTTGCAACAATGCAAGGTCCCACACTTGAGAGGTTGTTTCCATGTTTCACAAGGTTGATGATCAAGGTTTGATCATCACAGGGTGCAAAATTTTGTGACAATAGTAATCATAGGTTGTATTAGTGTAATTGACATTATTATCTATTTTAGAACCCTTTCCTTTATCATGTTTTGTAAATGGTTCCTTGATCATCGCATGCTCTTCATTGGAAGTATGACCATCAAATTCTATTATGCCATCATCAATAAGATCTTGAATGAGATTGTTCAATTTGTGACAATAACTAGTCTCATGGTCCTTGCTCTTGTGATATTCACAAAATTCATTGTCATTCCACCATGAAGGTGTAGCATCCTAAAATTGCACCCTTGTACAATTTTGACTGCATTGGGTCCCTACTTTAGTGTTTTCACCCCTTGGCTTGATTGGGACCTGATTATGCTCATACTCCTCATGAATTGCATTATTTTTTACTTTTCCCATGCATTTGGCATCTTATCCTAGCCCTTAAAAGGGGTAGGACTAGGGTGCCATCCTCTGTTCCCTCCTAAATTGGGCCCCATTCGACCCCTTGGTCCTATTTCAAAATTGAGCGGTATTTATCTCTTTGTGTCGGCTCATGGGAAATTTTCAATTTATCCAACAGGAAAGTATAAAATGAGGTTTTTCCCTCTCATTTGACATTTATCAATATTATATCAAGCATTCGACAATCATATGACATCAAGCATTCGAGAATTCAAGAACAATTAAGCATTAATCAATCTTCCTTCAAGCCTTGGAGTAGCAATAAAGTCAAGATTCAATCATTGAAGTAGACATCCTTCATTCCATTTTGTTGAAGACTTCATCAAGCCCTAATTCTATGTGGAGACAAATAAAACTTCACAAGGAGGTATATCACTTGATTTTCAGTCATTATTCAACATCTCCCTAAAAGGAAAATCTTCCATTACAACAATTTCAATTATCTTTATTTAAATTTCATGGTTAAATCCCAAAATAGGGGTTTGACCTAAGGCAAGCTCCTATTCCCAACCTATTTCTATTTCTTTATGCATGCAAGAAATAGGTACAGAGCTGTACTCTTCAGAATAGGCACTATTTGTAGAGAGAAATTGACCCCCTTTGGCGTGCAAAAAATTAGGAGGATCAAGATGACGGGAACATCGGTCCCAAAATTTTTGGATCTTTTTCAGGGATCAGATCTGAATCTTAATATACTACTCAGATCCAGGTGCACGTGAAAATTTCGCATCTGTAGCTCACTGTTTCTGCATTTTTACCTTCACTTTTCAACACTTCATCTTAATTCATCATTTCAACTCACAAAAGAGGGTCAATTTATTCACACCCACCCTTAAATCCAATCAGTATTCAGTCCTTATAATTCTTGATTTGGGATTGGATCTATTGGATTCCTCCCTCCTTTTAATGTAATGGTAAATTAAGGGTTTTCATACATCTAATTGTGGAAACACTAAATTTTCACCATTACAAAAGGTTTCACCATTGTCTCAAATGGTCAATTGTTTGGTAATTTAATGACCTTGTTGGCAACCAACTTCTTCAATGCGCCTTCAATTGGTTCTCCCAAAGGTGTGTACTTCCTTGGAGGTCCTGGGACTCTTTGTTTATTTACTTGATTATTAGATGAAATAGAATCGGGAAAACTTATCATTGGTTAAATGACCACATTGGTATCCAAAAATCCATCATTGACATTATTCTTATTCTTATTCCAAAATTGGGGTTTTTTTCCATTTCCTTCATCTTTGTTCAATTTATAGTACCTTTCTCAATGAGGACCTTCTCAATAGATAAACCCTTTTTAGTATCTTCTTGGAATGTAGATAAACATACTTTACAAAGGTCATATCCAATGTCTTTATTCACATTTTGGGTAAACATCTCAATCATGTATTTTTGTGGAATGTGACAAGGGCATTGACCAACCAAACTTATCCATTGTTGTAAAATGATGCAAAAGATTCTCCATATTTCTGCTTTGTGTTGCATAAAGTGGTCATTGATACCTCACATTCAATGTTGTATAAATACTTCTTTAATTCACCCCATGACTTGATCCTAGGTCGTAATTATGAAAATGATTTGATGGATTTTCCACCTAAACTTTGTGGAAATAATCTCATTAAAAGTCTTCTCTTGCCAACTCTATGCAAGATGTAAAAAATTCTCTAATGTGTGTCTTGGGATCTCCTTTTGCTTTGTACTTATTAAACTTAGGTGCCACAAAATGTAGAGGAAAATGAGGCATTGGTATGCTTCTATCAAATAGATAAGGACATATGTCATGAACCATGTAATTCTTTGTTGGTGTTTGCATACTTGCAATTTATTGTCACAATTCCTTAATCTTTTCTTGCAAATCATTGCTAGTTTGTGCTTTGTCTCTTTGAGGTAGTTCCATGCTCAAGGCACCAAGAGCAGGAGGGATGTATTGCATGTAAGGATGATACTGGTCATGTTAAACAACTCAGATAATCGGTGGACAACTGAGAGGGGGGGGAGAGTGAATCAATTATCGATAGATTATAGAAATTTAAGAATTAAAACCTTGTTACCAGAATACATAAACCAAATGCCGAAATAACATATATAACAATTAAGAATAAATATAAGCCACATAACATTTATCAACCATCCACAAAAGATAACACAAAGATTTGTATGTGGAAAACCCCATAAAGGGAAAAACCACTGTGGGAAGCCTACCCATAGTTAGATAATACTTTTGTAGCAAGTATGTGATTACAAAAAGAGGGGCCTACACATGTAGGAAGGCCAACAACCTAGAGTGCACTGCTCATCACAAAAGGATCCTCATTTACTATAAAATAAATCTAGACTACAATCCGGAAAGAAGAGTGAATTGCAAGAATAACATCTCCTATGCCTGAGTACAGTTCTGATTAAGCTTAGTGTTGAAGGTCTTAAACCTATTTCACCAACCCAATTCGATCACCTATGATCAACTAAAACCTCTACATATGATTACAACTTATTCGCACACCGATAATTGCATAACCCCTAAAACCACAAACCCATCACCATAACCATGATCTATAAAGAGATCTTACAACATATTTATACCAACTTGGGACCTAAATAATTAGGTCGGCCTCCTAAAATATAATACAATAAATAAACCCAAAATTCAATGATCAACCAAGTCGGCCTAAGACCGAAACAACATAATCCAATCAATAGATCCAACCAGTAACGCATCGGGATCATCCACCAACACGTTACATTAACTGGTCCATAAACTAGCAGAATAAGATAGCATTAGGTCCGGTCCTAAATGAAACACCACCAATCAACAGGAACATGAACAAGATAGCCAACAACATCCCAAAAGCCATCTAGAAGTTGCATCAACACCACTTATCAAGTGCATCAAAAGATCTCCAACAAAGCTTTGCTGGTAAAACCCTTACCGATTACCAAAAGGCTTACTAGAACAAATGATAGCTCCCAAGTCATCAAATCCTGAACCAACTAATCATGATACACATCTACATAGCATGAATGACAGATCCAAACCGATTCCACAAACCAAAGCATACCAGATCAATATCATAATCCAACTGCTCTACTGGAACCTACCAGAAACTGGTAAACAACCAAAACAACCGATGTTGCCATCAAAGACAAAACATCAATGCAACACATAATCATTTCCTCCAATTTGCCAATAGGTCATATATATGCTTGGGTGGTGGAGGGATGTAGTTTTTGTATGAGACACCTATTATAGTATTATGATGAGGAGAACCAGGCCTAGGGTGAGTGTATGTGTCATGACCATGTGTATAATTGGTATTGTAAGGATGATCTCGAGTATTGCCATAAAATTTGACATGTGGTATTCTTGTGTAGGTATTATCATGATCTTGGGTATTCTCTTGTTGTTGAGTGTATGAATTAGTATTCCTTCAACTTTGGAAAGTATGTGCATGGGGTTGTTTGAATGAGTGTGTCTAGAATCATTGGTATAATCATGAGCATCAATAACTTTGAGTTTTTGAAATAGGGATGAAGGTGACTCAAGCATGGTATGCTCATGTCTATGTCCACCACCATTACCATTAGATTGATTGGGATCTTCCAAAATTTGTGTCACATCAAAGCTAGGGGTAATCTTGCACCATCTTGAATTAACATGTGTAAAAAGCGTTGGTAGTCTCTTCTCATTATCACTTCAACCAATCTATGAAATATTTCATTGGACATAGTGTCTTTAATTTGTGTGGTAATAAAGGACTCATTGTCAAATTATTGTGCATTACTACAATTTTGAAAGGATCATGTAGTGTAAAATTCTTCTTCATCAAACTCATATATATCCATGTTTAGAGATCTTTGAGCTTCTTTGGCTTGTCTTCTAGACATTTGGGATTAGGTTTCAACCATGAAATAACCTTGACTAAAATGGAGTATAAAAGAATATGAAGACTATGGAAGATAAAGAGGGTTGTGAAATAGAAAATGAATCTAGGGTTGTCTTGCAATATCCCAAAATGTTGTTCCAAGATAGATGTGATTATCTAAGAAAGGTCTGGCTTCCTAAGAGATGATAAGCTCCTATGCTGTAAGTTGACCTTAACTCAAGATGCCAAAATGGTACCCAAGATGATAAATCTAATGTGAGAACCACCTAGAGATGTGCGTGATATGTTTGCAAGATATGATAAGGAGTACTAAACAACCTTTTGACTCTAGTTGATAAGTGTGAATGAAAGTTTTAAAATGATGTTCGAAAATATTTGAAAGTGTATAAAAAACTATGAAAGGATAATGGTTGACTAAATGGAACCCTATGGAATTAGCCTTAGAAGCTCTTAGAATATCAAAACCATAGATGTGATATGAATCCACAGGCACATAAGAATATCTCAAATACGTAGTTTCAAAGTCTAAAAACATAGTTTCACAATTGTAGTGTAAATCTCAGTTTGTCCAAATATGTGATATGATGTTCCAAAAAAATGCTAGAAAGTAAAACAAATGCGGTAAGATGAGTAAAAAATACACTTTCTTTGTTGATAATGCTTTCTCAATTCTATCTATAAATTCGCCAAAAAATGATAGAGATGCAATAAGATGAGTAAAAAATGCATTGAAAATAAACACAGACGCAACCAAAATGATCGTATACATGTGCTAGAAGTGAACACACAAGTTTCTGGGAAATTCTCAATTCTATCCAAATGTTTGAAGTTGTTGATAAGTAAGCAGATCTAAATGTTGATTTTTTTGTGGTAAAAAAACACAACAAACAATGAGACACAATGTATGAAAGTGTTGTTGTCGAATATATGAGCACAATATGAATGTTGAATAGGATGAAAAAACCCAGTTTTTAGGAGTCTAAACATAATCTAAAACAATTCAAACACTTCATAACCTAAGGTCAAGGTCTCATGGCAATAACTTTAGCCCACATCTTGGAATCTTTGTCGAATCAAATGTAGGGATACCTTAATGGATGTATACACTATTTTGTCTTTGCATGAGCATACACATAGGGGCCTCTAGGACTAGAAGGATGACCCAATCACCTTGTTCCTGGAAAGATACAAGTAGCTTATGCTAAGTTGAGGATTTATGTATCTCAAGGAAGCCTTATGGTGAGTATCTTGAGAAGAAAACTAGTTATCCCCTTGCATTGAAGCTATCATGCTATTTAGACAAAAATAGGGTGGGCAACTACTTAAGGTTTTTAGTCACAATATAGGGTATGATGGTTGCTATACATGCGATGGTTTTCTCAATGAAGAAGCTTCCTATCCCTTTGAAACAAAGGGATACACATCATAAGGATATTAGGGGAAACATCCATCGATATAGAACAATGACACTAGGTGCATGATGACTATCATCACACCCACATTATTTATATAGTGGACTAGATGAAAGTACTGCTTGGGTCGTTCCCTCTCACTTGCACAAATTTTTAGGGAGGAAGACCCTCTACAAAAAAAGTGATGCTTAATAATTTATCTTACACTAAGATCCACACAGGTAAGGGGATAATATTTTCATTAAACACCTTAGGGTTCTACAACATATTGGGAAAGCACCACAAACACTTCAAACAAATTATTATTTTTAGTGCACCAATGAAAGTGTTTTCTAATCTACTAAAAACAAGCACACTCCTAAATTACCCTTGCAAAAACAAATATATTAGTAGTTTGAAAAATTTACCCCAACCTATAACCACAAGGATTAGATCAAAAATGAAATCAAGAGGGGCCTTCTATAAATGATTTTGGAAATTTTAATCTTCAATCAACGTATAGGATAAAAAAATGACAGAACAAACCAAAAATACATTAAGAATCAACAAAAATGTAATAAAATCTAAACCCCAGACGTGACAGGATTTGCCATGGATGCAATAGAAATTGACAAAAATGCAAAAAAACCCTGCAAAATAGAAAATTATTAGATCTAAAAACATGGTAGGAAAGACCTTAGATGCGGTAATAATAACCATAAATGCACTAATATTTAACAGAAACATGTCAGAATCAGATAGTGCATAAAAGTTCAGAAACTAGAGACGCGACATGATAAACCAAAAATACGATAATATGAACTGCAAATGTGACAAGATAAATTGAAAATGCTATAAGATCAAATCCTACAAAAAACCAAAATTAGAAATGTGACAAAATTCCGTAGATGCGACAGGGTAAGCCATAGACATGATAGGATCAAAATCATCACAAATGTTGGACTTGAAACTCTGAAAACACTAAACAATACTAAAATATTAGAGTATTAAGGACTAGGTCCCACCGGGCATGCCAAAATGTATATGGTTAAATTGAGAATTCAAAATATTGTAAAACCCAATAAAGATCCTATTGCCTATTTTTTTCCTTCAAGTAAAAAATGCCTTATAGAGTCTTAGGCCCTCATAATTAAAATTTTGGAGATAATTTCATAGTAAAGGGGGGTTTAAATAAAATCAAAAGTCTTTGATTTATTTAAAATAAATTGTAATAATTATTTTTCTTATTTTTATTTAAATCAAAGATTTTAAGAGTCACTTTTCCATGTATATTTGGGCAAAAGAGGGGTTCAATTATTAATGTTTGGAGGGAATTTGAACAAAACTCTTTGTTAACATACCAATTCATGCTTTTACTAAATGAAGATATCAGAGAGTTAAATCAAGCCTGAAAAGGAGGCTTAAGTTGTCATGTATGAGAAACCCTAGTTTCCATTTTTTTTTTTTGTTATAGGTTCAAATAATGGTGATCAAATGTTTGAAGCTTTTCAAAAAAAAGGCTAAACAAATAGTTCTTGCTAAAACCATTGGTTCATCTTTATTTCATCTACAAAAGAAGAGTTTATTCAAAGCATCAACAAGTTGTTTCAATATTTCTTCACATAAAATGGGCTTTTACAAGAGGGAGAAGTGGTTGTAAAGCAAGGAGATAAATAGGATTAAGGCATGCAAGCACCATGGATGTCACTATTAGCTTCAAGTAGGCCAGTTTAAAGTTTCTAAGGCTCATGCATTATCATTCCTAAAAAAATCATTCATGCACAACCTGTCAAAAGAGGTTTGCATTACCTTTGTAACCCTTGCAATGTCTTTCATCAATGAACAAGGTCATTTGCATGCATTTAAATATTTCTTATTTTGGTCTTTTAAGACAAAGCTATAGTCTAAAAGGATGCACTAATGATACAAAATCTTCAATCTTTCACAATCATCATAGGAGAAGGGTTTTGTTTTTGATTATGGAAAAAATAGGTTTTGAAGGGACCCGAAACCCTTTACACAAAAGTTATATAAGATATATCAGTTAAGCCCCTCAATATGGAGAAGACCAAGAAACAACAACACATACATGAAAAAAGACAAATAACAAAACACTGCCCAACAACAACAAAAGGCAACAAAAAGACAACAGAGAAGCTAAGCAACACCAATAAAAGGGATTGTAATAACCCAGGTTCTTTAAGGTATCAACAACTTCATCTTCGAGTCGATCCATCTTCTGGGCCGTATCCTTCAAGTTCAGGATATCTTGGGGTATATTAATAGACCTCTTTTTTGTGCTATCCCTGGTTCTCTTCCTTGGACCTGAAGTGTCCTCAGTTTTGAGGTCCTTATCCTGGTCCAGGTACTCAACAAATACCCTATCCTTGTTAAAATTTTCCAGCTTAGCCACCACAATCCTCATGTTATCTGTCACAGACTTGATAATTTTATGACTATCTTTCATGATTTTCCGCAAGGTGGTTTCATATTTGTTAATACTCTATTCCACTTCCCTGAACTTGTTATCCTACCTATATTTCATTTTCTCAATGGCCTCCACATTATTGGTTAAATAGTCCACCATCATTTTCTTTTTATTTTCATTCCAAAGGGCACAAACAAAGGTCCCTTGACATTTCTCCTTCACTCCACCAGATTGCGTAGGCTCAATGGTAGCGTACAACTTCTCCCCCAAATCCCCCTTGACCTATAAGTCTTCAAATTTTAAGGAAAGGGTTCTTTGTTTTAGGTTGAGGATTTTAATCTCATGAAAAGCCATCTAAAGAGTTGAAAGAGATAAACAAATCTATTTTTTTGCAGTCTCCAAAACCCCAATAGCCATTTCTTGCTTGGGCTAAAAGTCCTGAAAACTCAAATCCACAAACTCCTTAGAATTCCCATCCTTATCATGTGGAGAAAGAGATTCCTTCGAGTCAGAAGGGGATACAAGATCATCATGCTTCAATGAGCTATTAGAAATCACAAAAGCAGAGTGTTTACCTTTCCCCTCAATTGTATTCTTCACATACTTATTTCCCCCTGCCGAAGGAGAACCCTTTCCCTTGGTAGTCCCAATAGACAAATGCTTCTATTCCCTTTTAGGTTTCTTGGGAGTGGGGGGAGAATCCTCTTTGTTATCATCCTCCATGTCCCATCCCCCTTTTTTAGAGTAACCACTTCCCTCCCCATCATAATCACAGACCAAGGGAGCCTTATTAGGGTTCTCAAAAGCCCTAGCCTTACAATGCTCATAGATAAGAAAAAATAAACCTTGATGCAGGACAAGATTAATGTGGGGTTTCTCTCTATGTTCATTAATTTTGGCATTTAGAGAAAAAAAAAAGTAAAGGGGGAAAGAAATCTTCACCTTATGTCTGAAGTGATTTAGCATAACGAAATGGTAACCATAAATTTTCGCATAGAGTGAAGAATTTCTTGATGGCTTTCAAAAGTTCCCTCCAAATGGGCTTAATTTTCTTTTGTCTCAAAGTTGGAATTGTTAACCTTAACCAAATCCGCCTTCTTCTTTGCCATCTTAGGGAATTTATTAAGAACACCATCGGAAAGCTTTCTGTCCCTATAAAATTTAATTCCTTCGATAGAAAGGCCGGTGACCTTTGCAATGAGGCTCTCATCCACCACAAATGCTTTGCCAAAAAGAGTGACCTTCCCTTTCTTCCATTCCTTCACAAATATATTTGTCACTCTTTGGTTGTTTTCCTGAATCCTCTCCAAGAAAGGCCTAACCCCACCTTGCTGCAGCCAATACCAAATGGTTGAATTGTTTTTCCACCCCTCATAGTTTGCAGGCTCCACTCTTCTTGCAGAAAAAAAAACCACTCTTAGAAGAGCCAAAAAACCTGATAAAGCCAGGAATAACCCAGAAAGTGTGCGAAATCAATATAAACACTGATATCCAGGGCTTTTTGACAATTTCCATTCACACTAATGATCACATAATCAATGATTTGCATTATCAAAAGAAGTGGGAAAATTGCTAATATTACCATGTGTTTGATCATATGATAAAAGGGCTTTAACATCTCCTGCCAGGGTGTCCTCTCCATACCAAGTGCATTTTGATTTAGATTTCACCCCCAAATTTGCAAGACAATTAACCACAGTATTGATTTCCCTATAGGCATGAGAAATGAAGCATCTTTTGAAGGATTGAATTATCTCAATTGAGGATTTTATAATATTTTCAATAGTCCATGGATATTTTTTTTCTTCTTTAAGACATTTTATAATGTTGTTAAAATCACCTTCAATCCATACCATTCTACAATTAAGATGCCTTGCAATTTCTAGCATTTGGTAGGTGCCCATGGCTTCCCCTAGGTGGTTGGTCTAGCTACCCATGGGGAGTGCCACCGATGAAAGACATCTACCATTGTCATCTCTAGTCACTCCCCCACACCCATCTGGACCTGGGTTACCCTTAGCCACCCCATCAAAGTTAATCTTCACCCATCCTCTAGGAGGAAACTGCCAAACCAGACCCTCTCTAGTTTTCTTGTTCCGACCCAAGGGCGTAGGTAAATCAAATTTTAACTGCCACTCCCTAGACATTGAAAGATCATCATCCTTGCAAGGGAAACTAGTAATTTTTCTTAGAGCTCCACCCAAAAGATTAATATTCTCCCGAATAGCCCTGCACATTTTCTCAGAAACCACCTCAGGAAGAAGGGTAGAGCCCCTAAAGATTTTATAATTTCTCTCCTTCTAGATCCCCCATGAGAGGCGAGGAAAGATAAAAGACCGAAGAACTTTAATGACATGATGGGAAGAAGGACAAAACCCACTGAAGGAAGAGATACTGGACCGAGTGGGGGAACACCCAGCCAAGGTTCCATTTCTGCAAGATTTTGCTTTAGATTTCAAAAGTATATGAATAGTAGAGAAAGATATGAGAGACAAATTCTTTAGCCTGCAAACACAAATAGAACCTATTGGGGATCATGAAACCTCTGCGACAAAGATTATCCATTGTGATAACCTTATTATGAAGAATGGGCCAAAAAAAGATACCGACTTTAGGAATGAGATCTCTCATCCAAAAAGGAGGGGGAGACGAGGAAGAAGTTAACACAGAGACAAAAAGAGCCACCAAAAAATATCTAGAGGAAGTTCTATTCCAGATCAAATGGTCCTCAAAACTAGGGTTGAGAGTTCGAGAATTTAGAGATAGTTGAATGGGAAGAAGAGATTCACTCATCACTGAAAGGTTGAACCAATGATGATCTCTCCAATAATTAGCCACAAACAATCCAAAAATGGATTTACAGTCATCCACAAAAGGGGTGAAGGAAGAAATACAACATAACGGTTCATCAAATAGCCAAATATTTTCCCAAAACTTGATCTTTCTACCATCACCAACCTTTCACCCTATGCCCAAAGCTGCCACATTTCTTTCCTTAAGAATATTATTCTAGAGCTAAGACCTGGAAGGAATAGTCAAGGAACAAATAAACTCCTTGAATGAGGAGATACCATACTGATACTCACTTTTCTAGATAGAGTTCCACTCCCTTTTTTCTTCAAAGATTCTCCAAATCTGCTTAGCATGAAGGGCCTTATTAAAAATCTTGATACTTCTGATACCAAGTCCCCCCAATCATTTAGGCTTGCAAACACACTCCCAAGCGACAAAAAAAATGCGGTTCCTCTCCTCAGCTCATGACTGGAGGAAATGTTTCTAAAATTTATCAATGATATCCACAAACTTTTAAGGAATCTTGAATAAACTTAAAGCATAGATAGGAAAATTTTGGAGTGAAGATTTCAAAAGTTGAATCTTACTAGCCTGACTGAGCAAGGATCCTTTCCATCTAGCAAGATTCTTATTAAAACTATCAATCAAAGAGTTCCAAAAGGAATCTGATGGCTTCAAACATAGGGGGAGACCTAGATAAGGAGAAGGAAGAGATCTAATCTCACAACCAAGAATGTAAGCAATCCTTCTCTGTCTTTCATCAGGAGTATTAATGAAAAAGAGAGATCTCTTTCTCCAATTGACTGTCTGCCTCTAAGCCTGACTATAAAGGCCCAAAATTTTCTTTAGTATCCTAGCTTCCTTGATGGTAGAGCTTCCCAATATAATAGTATCATCAACAAACTGTTGGTGAGAACACACCAAGTTTGAGGATGAAGGATTCAATCCCTGAACCATCCCTTCAGAAACCAACATCTGCAAGTATCTCCCCAAACTTTTTTCCATAATAGTAAAGAGAATTGGAGAGATGGGGTCACCTTGTCTAAGGCCTTTGGAAGGCTTAAAAAAATGAGATAGAGAGTCTTTAACAATCACAATAAGAGATGATGAAGAAGAAAGTAGCTGCCAAATGAGTTGAAGGACTCTATTTCCAAAGCCAAACGCCCTTAGAATCTCAAATAAAAAGATTCCAGTCTGCTCGATCATAGGCTTTGGATAAGTCCAATTTCATAAGGAATCCCTACTTTTTGTAATCTTCCAAAGAATGTATATTTTTGTCATGCCCAACTTTTGGGCACAAAAACGGAACAACAAATTTTTTTTTTGACAACATGAACCCGCAATATATCCTACAATAATAATAACTTTATTAGAGTTTTGTCTTATCTAGGATGTAAATAAATTTGTTTACTAAGGTTGGGTTAATTAACCAACTCGAACGAGCGACTTTAATTTGGTGGAGATTAGATAGTATCACGGATTAGTTAGCTAGCTCAATTTCCTAAATCAAGTTGTCGCTAATTAAAACAAGGGTTAATGTATTAAATCATTCCCGATCATATAATGATAATGCTATTAATTAATTGATGCACATGCAAATTTATTATTTAAATCCAACTGATGAGGGTTCGAATTACTGTAATGTCATTTGCCCACTAAAACCGACAATAAGATAAAGCCAATTCTAATTTTCCCTAAACCCTTAATTTTGACGATTTAATTTCGATCCGGCCAAAATCGGTCTCAAGGGCTTAAGGTTCATGAAATTAATTTTACAATTTCTCCTTTTTAAATTTATCCCCATTTACAATATAACCTACTGTCCACAATTAAATTGAGGATAATCTATTGACTAATTAAAAAAATTAATTTGGTTTAGGGTAAAGTTTGCCAAATATATTAACTTTTTGTTTTTAAACCCCTTTAAATTAACTATATTAAAATTTAAATTCTCTAAGGAAATAAAAAAAAAACATATAATAATTCAATTATTAAAATAACCCTATTTATTAATTAAAACTAAATTTTAAAGCTCCCATTTAAATCTCCCAACTCTAATTTAAAATTCTTTTAAATAAAGAATTCCCTTATTCCTAAAATGCTAACCCTAACCCGAAATTGGGTTAGGGTTGCATTTCTATATATTCCCACTTTGTTTTATTTTCTTATTATTTTATGCCCTAACTCGAAATGGGTTAGGGTTTATTAAACCCCCTTTTTTTTTAATTGTTTTTGGAGTGTGTGAGATTGCAGGTACGGTGGATTAGGGCACGGCGGAGGGATTGCGTAGAGGGGTTGCGTAGACAGATCAAAATGTTATGGAAATGACACTCTTTAAGGATATTAGCAATCCTCCAAAGGGGTTTGAGGCATTAACATAACACATAGTACAATCAATACTATGAAGAGCATCCACATGAAGCCTTCAAGAGTAGATGCTAAAAGGAGGACTATGTATAGAACATGAGAGTGCCTAAAAGTTGTGTGTAGAGACAACCACATAGAATAGGGAATATTTACCCAACACAAATCACAAGGTCACTGTCAAAGAATCCTATGATAGGATACCAAAACAACATTTGCAATCCAATATCCATAGTATTGATCTATGACATGAGTTGAAAATAAATGACAAATGATCACAATGAGAGCAGTGGTACAAGATACACAATGGGCAACATGTTAGCCATAAAAACAAGGTTTTGTCATTCCATTTTTGAATAATGAGTCCTTTTTAGATTTGTGTGAATGTTGTCATTGATGTCAAACTCGATGATCTGGTTTAGACCGAATATGGCATGTTGGGCAACTATGGAAGCTAGGCATGTATGTGATATGAAGTAGTAAAACATGTATGATTGACAAGAGTATTTTCTAGAAGATCCTCTTCTCCAGAATCTTGTGTTTTGCTTATCATGTTTCTATCGAGTGTCAGTATTAGTTGTGTTAGTTGAATTTCTATATGAATGGTTGTATTTCATTATATTTTATGAATTCTATGCTCCAAAATTTTTGGTATTCATATCTTGAAGTTGGACGTTGTTGTGCTTGGAATTTGTGCTTATGGGTCTATATCTACGGGTCTGATAGACCCTTTTTTTGTTTTGGTAATTGAAGCATGTGTTTTGGTAATTGAAGTGTGTGAAGGAAGCATGTAGAAGATCAGTGATGACCAACTTGGTTACTCTATTTTTGGTCAAAACATATTTTGGTAATGTGTTGATCGGAGTAATGATTTATTGTATAAACCTTTTGTGTCTGGCCAACATATCATCTCAATGTATGTGCTCACTAGTATATATATATATATATATATATATATATATATATATATATATATATATATATATATATATATATATATATATATATATATATATATATATATATATATATATATATATATATATATATATATATATATATATATATATATGCATGTATGTATGTATACATGCATGCATGCATGTATGTATATATGTATGTATGTATGTATGTATGTATGTATGTATGTATGTGGAGGCATGAGTTGTGGATTGGAGAGCATAGCAGTATGCAAGAAGTGTGTAGTGTGAACAATGGAGTATAATGTATGTGTAAGAGTGAAGGTGTTTGTGGAAAGGTGCGAGTGCAGTGTTGCAATAATCCTTTACTAGATCTATTACAAGTATTTGAATTGACAGAGTGCAACAGTGCTACAGTAATCCCTTACTGGATTTGCTAAAGGAAGTTGTGGAAAGGTTGGAGAGATCCCTTACTGGATTAGTTGTGAGTTGTTGTTTTATTATCTGAGCTTATTTTGGAACTGACCTCATGCATTTGAAGATGAAATTTTCCCTAGTTCACTTATTTTTATTATAGTGAGCATTCTGGCAATGAGCCGAATTGTAGTCAGGCAGTGAGACACCCTTTTTGTAAACACCATATAACTAGCTATATTACCTTGAGAGTTAACCCTTTTTGTGGTTTTCCCATTTGGGTTTTCCACTTATAAAATCTGGTGTCTATCTTGTGATTATGTTTTTTATTTATTTTGCATTTGCTGATTCATGTTAAGGTTAAAATATTAGTATTTTTTTATTGTTGTGGGAATAATTATTCACCCCCTAAGTATTCCGATCCATTCAACCATTCAACAATTGGTATTAGAGCCTGGTCCCTTATTATCTAGGTTAATTGATTGAGGTAGATCCTTGTTGGTTGAATCATGGCATCAATGAATATGACCAAAGAACATCATTTGGATGAAGAAATGAAGATAACTCTTGAGGATCTAGAAAGTGTAGAATCTGAGAATGAAGAATTGAAAGAAAACATCAGAGAAGCAAATGAGTCTATAGTGAAACTATGAGAATAGATCCAAAAGTTCAAGATGAGACATAAGGAAGTTAACAATCAGTTAAAGAAGGTAGATGAAATCATTAAATATTTGATGTTGAAAATTGAGGAGAAGAACAATGTGGAAGAAACCCTAAAAGATTCGATTAAGCTAAAGAATAAAGAATGTGAGAAGTTGGAATAAGAAGTGAAGAAGCTAAAGGAAGAAACTAAAGTTTTTGAAAACAAAAAACTATTGGAAGATTTGATTAACATGTAGAACACTCATATAGACAAGACTGGACTAGGATTTTAGACTAGTGAATGTTCAAATCAGAATGATAAAGAAAAAGGCAAGGAAGTTAAGGTAGAAGCAGAAAAGAAACTTGAAGATGTAGATAAAATCCAGAATTAGAGATCTATTGCAAGAATACCATCGGTTCGTCAACCGAATGCACAAAGGTACCTATCATTTAATGGTTATTGTTTTCAATGCAATAAATTTGGTCATAAGGCTACAGATTGTAGAAGCATTCAATGTTACAATTATAAGAAGTTTGGTCACAAAGCAAATTATTGTAGGAATCATGTTTTGAATTAGAATCATTATCCGGTTGGAATGAATAAGATGAACAATAATTTTCATGGATATTGTCATCTATGCAATGGTTATGGTCACAAAGCTAATAAGGGTAGATCTAGAAAACATTCAACAAATTTAGTGCATAGGAACATCAAATGTTACAAGTGCAAAAAATCTAGACATTATGCTAATAAGTGCAAAAATGTGGTTGGTATAGAGAAGTCTATGGAGAAGAATATGTTGAAGACTGGTGAATCAAAGAAAAAGGAAGTCATGGTTTAGAGAAGAGAAAGAGGTAAATAATGAAAGCAAGACTAGTGTACCAAATTATGGTGCAAAAACCTCTTCCTTCAGTAACTGATCTTATTGTTTTGGCTCAGGGGGAGCTATCAAGGAAAATCTTTCATTCCCCCTTTCCGAAGTAGTTCATGTTGTGGGTCCGACATGACTATGTTGGATATGTGATCCAATAATTTGATGAATATGCTGATGTCACTGACAAGACACTCTTTTTGGTAGGTAAACCCTAGAAGTTATTGGCAAGATAAATATAGGAATTTGAGATCATTTTCTACATTATGAAAATAAAAGAATCTAAGGAGCCGAGCAATAGTTGAAGATAAAAAAAGCAGGAATGGAATCCAAGATGATCATCAAAGAATCAAGTAGTGGAGAATTTCAATTTTTGGAAAAGGTAAGGTTGGATTTATTTGACACTGGAAAGATTAGAAATATGGAAAACAATTTGAATGATGAAGAATTACAAAAAGTTAAAGAGTTAGGGCAGAAAGGATTGGATTTGTTGAGTGAATTTCCTTGGTTTGATAATGAAGATTTGATCAAGCTTGTCCCAATTCAAGTATATAATGATTGCATCAAATTGGATAAAACCTATCTAATTACGAAGGACATCATTTCAGCTGTTACAGGTCTAGGTGAAAAAGGAACTATTCCAGTAAAGAAGACTATAAAGAATAAGGAAGTTCAAACCCTAACCAGAGTGATCAGAGATTAGAGAGCATTTTTTATTGATAAAATTGTTAATCTAGTGGTGAGGTATATTGCATATGGTATCTCTTATAAAATTTATTTCAGAAATAGGGAAGGTTCTACCTTAGCCATTGCTATATATGTTGCACATAAGCTTGCCATGGAAGATGCAGATTATGATTTGTGTAAATTTAAAAAAAATCAGCTGTTAGAAAACATCAAAATGACAAAAGATCAAGGCTACCCCTTCCGGTTTGGATTATTTATTGTATTTTTAGAAATGTATTGATATATAGAGTGCTTGGAAAAGAGAGTTGAAGCATGTGAAGTTTACTCTAAGATATTTTAGGAGGTGTGATGTATCAATCCGGTATCCCCTACTACTAGTTATGATATGGAGAGTCTGGCCTCCAGAAAGAGAAAGATGAAGGACACTATGTTGTCTGGTTCTCCAAAACATGAGAAGAAGAAGAAAGAACTGAAATGGAAAGATGAAATTGAGTTAGATGATCTAGAGTCTCCATTGGTTGAAGAAGAGTTGGAGGTTGCAGAGCAAGAAAAAGATGATTCAGAGGTAGAAGCAAATATTATACAAAATATGTTGGAGAAATGTAATGATACATAGATAACTTTATCTGAATTTATAAGTGAAATAAAGGACTATATCAATAGTTCCAACAAAGTGTACAGGTATTTTCTATAATGGTTGGCTACTATGGTGAATTTCAAAGAAAAATTTGAATCTGTTGAAGAGGAGTTGAGTTCTATTGGCAAGACATTTGATTTTCTGAGCGATAAAGATGGTGATCAAAGGAAGAAGGTAAATTCCCTATAGTCTGAGTTATTATCTTTGCAAAGGAAGATTATGTGAGCATTTTCTAGAGAGTTCAGGTTGAGGCTAAGTTGGAACATTTTTCAGGATTTCTTAGAGATGTAGGAGAATATGAGCTAAATTCGTCCATTCTAGACAATTTGTCTCATGCCATAGATTTATTAGTTGAAATCAAAAGTTTATCTATGAGTATCAAACTAGTTGTGCATTCTTGGAAGGTTATCCTTTCAGAGCTCAAGGAGAAATACAAGCAAATTTTTCAGAAGAAGAGTAGTTAAGAAATCTTTTTGGTTGATACACAATTTTGATATCCTTTTTTTTTGTTTGTTGATTGAAGGCATCCTTTGTCCTTGATGTCAAAGGGGAAGAAAGATAAATGGAGAAATGGAGAAATTTGAGTGATATGATTAAGGGAGAGTTACATGCAGATATACATGCAGACACATTTTTGAGATTGTTCTTTTTCAGATATTTTGCCATCAATGACAAAGGGGCAGATTGTTAGATTTGTGTGAATGTTGTCATTGATGTCAAACCCGATGATCGGGTTAAGACCGAATGTGGCATGTTGGGCAATAGTGGAAGATAGGTATGCATGTGATATGAAGTAGTAAGGCATGTATGGTTAACATGAATATTTTTTGGAAGATCCTCTTCTTTAGAATCATGTTTTTGTTATCATGGTTTGTATCGAGTTTCAGTATTAGCTGTGTTAGTTGAACTTCTATCTAAATGGTTGTATTGCATTATGTTCTATGAATTCTATGCTCCAAAATTTGTGGTATTCGTATCTTGAAGTTGGATGTTGTTATACTTGGAATTTGTAATTATGGGTCTGTATCTATGGGTCTGATAGACCCTTGTTTTGTTCTAGTAATTGAAGCGTGTAGAAGATCAATAAAGACCGACTTGGTTACTCTATTTTTGGTCAAAACATATTTTGGTTTGATTGGAGCAATTCTTTATTGTATAAACCTTTTGTGTTTGGCTAACATATTATCTCGATGTATGTGCTTACCAATATATATATATATATATTTAGGTATGCATGTATGTATGTATTTATTTATTTATGTATGTATGTATGTATGTGGAGGAATGAGTTGTAGACATGAGAGCAGTAGCAGTATGCGAGTAGTGTGTAGTGTCAACAATAGAGTATGATGTATGTGTAAGAGAAAAGGTGTATGTGGAAAGGTGTGAGTGTAGTGTTGCAGTAATCCTTTACAGGATCTGCAACAAGTAGTTGAATTGATAGAGTGTAGATAGTGTTGCAACAATCCCTTACCAGATCTGTTGCAGGCAATTGTGGATAGGTTGGAGAGATCCCTTAACGAATCAACTATGAGTTGTTTTGTTATCTGAGATTATCTTGGAACTGACCTCATGCATTTGAAGATGCAATTTTCCTTAGTTCACTTATTTCTATTGTAGTGAGCATTTCGACAGTGAGCCACCCTTTTTGTAAATACCATATAACTAGTTATATTATCTTGAGAGTTAACCCTCTCTGTGATTTTTACCATTTGGGTTTTCCACTTATAAAATCTAGTGTCTATCTTGTGATTATCTTTTTATTTATTTATTTTGCATTTTCTAATTCATGGTATGGTTAAAATATCAATAGAAGTTTTTATTGTTATGGGAATATTGATTCACCCCCTTCTCAGTATTCTGGTCCATTCAACCATTCAACAGTCCTATCAAAGACAAACTTCTCAGTATGAAGACCACTATCTTAGTGTCCAAAGATCTGTCTCATAGTAATAATAAAGCAGTCCAATATTAATGTCAAAAGGCATAAAGCCACATGACACAAAGGACCAAGATCAGTTTCAGTGACATAAAGTAGTGATAACACTATGTACAACCATTTTATCTCATTGTCCGAGAGAGGAGAATGCATTTTAGACCTCCAAGGTTAGAAAGATCTAAGCACAGTAAATTCACAGATATTTATAAAGAAGACAAGACACAAATATCTATCAATAAAAAGATACAAAGAAGTGGTGACTAATAGATAGTCATAATAAGGAGATCTCAGTCATTAAATACATTAATGAAACCATAGTCATGAGAGGACAACAATCACTTTCGCATTCAAAACACAGTCCAAAACCCTTGTGAGAAGCAAAATTGACAAGCTATAGGTTACAATGCAAACAAGCAAATAGAGTCAAGAAAACATATAGTTCATTATGAGCAACCCTTGAATAGTGACAGTTTTTTTCAAGACTTAAGGCACAAACACAAAGAAAGAGAGTAATTGTGATGTCCCTGTCATAGCCTTAGGACTATAACAATAAAAAGGGCCTTTTCAAAGAGTAGAAACATAATAAAACTAGAGAAAGAATTCAAAGAATAGAATAGTGACATCATAGATAAGAAAGTAGATCCAAATATTTTCAAAAGGGTAGAACAATGGCAATACCAAGGGATGCAATAAAAAGACACAAGCCTAGAAAGCAATGACCTATGCACTTATGATGGTGTTTAGACATAAAAGGATTGTCATGACACATTTAGCAAAGTATACAATCCTTCCAATAAGATAATTATAGTGATATTAGGCAAAATAGAAGTCCACACAAAAGCATCAAAAACTTTAACAAGAAATCCTTTGAAAAAGATATAGTTGTATCATATTTTAGTGAGATGAGGTTCCAAAGTTAGGATAGTTCCCTAATGGTCAGAATAACACTACAATGCCATGTTTTCAATAAGAATAGTAAAAATGGATAGAGCAGTGGCCAAAGAAATGATGATGTGAGATTGAGAAAAGCTTGAGGATATAGCACACAAGACATAATAACACAAAGAAGAGAATGAATGATCAATGTCCTAAAGAAAAGACAATCATAAAAATTCATGCTCAAAGCCATAAATAGAAAAGACCAAATATCAAAACACAATGGAAGGATAGTAAAGATAGTTAGTATTTTGTAGTATTCAAGGATAAAGACCATCATATCACAAGAAATTATGATTGTTAAAGAGCTCCTTGAGAAAACAAAAGTCCTTATAAAGGAGTAATAGAATCTTAGACTTGGTAAGACATCAGACAAACTTCACAGTGGTAGGAAATACACTAAATGCAATCAAACCCTTAAGATTATGCAAATTTAAGACCTAGGTTTCAAACCCTAGGTAGGAAGTTCATCAAAAGGAGGATTAGACAAAAAAGACACAAGGAAACAATATACATTGAAAGATGATGGTCAAGAGACCTCTTAATAGTAAGTTTTGAAGAACACGGATTGTGATAATTAGCCACAAAATCTATCCTCAATGGAAGAACAATGGTACCTTGTTAAGAGCAGTGAAAGATCATATATTTCTAACAGTAATACCGAACCTACCATCATAGCAGTTGATGATGATGTTTTGTTAGTAGAGGTCCCAAGAATGTAGGCATTGAAAAGTCCTCGTAGATAGAAAAGACAATCTAGAGTTGGAGATGTCTTTATTTAACATCCATAGTACATAAAAATACAATGGAGTTAAAATTACACAAACAATTGGATACAAATTATATTGAAAAATGATGGTAAGAAATATGGCACCTAGGCCTATCTTGAAGAAATCTCACACCAACAGAAGGAATTTTCAACTTCAAAAGTCAACCTTTTAGGCTCTCATGACCAAAACCTATATCCAGAATACACTTTTAAGATCAAGCAACCACTTGATCAAATTGTGCTACAAAGAAGGCTAGTTAACAAGGCAAGAGGTGGAGTCTTAGAAGCATGGATCAACCAAAGGAATGAAAAAATGAGTTTGGGAGGTGAATCAAGTATTTCAAGTGTATTGAAGGCCCCTACATGGATACACTATGAGTTAAGTCAAGCCTTAAACCCACCAAATATCAGTTTGGATTTGTAATGGTGAAAAATTAGAGTTTCATCTAATGATGATGTAAAACCCTTAATTTTTGCTTAGGGACCACAACATTAAAGAGGGGTGAACCTAATAGATCTAGCCTTAAATCAGCAAGGATAGGGATGAGAATTCTTATTAGATTCATTGGTTAAGATTTAATACCCTCTTTTAAGTAGAATTGTTAAAATGCTGAAATTAGAGAAAAAGTGCAAGAATTGAAGTAAAAAACTCATGAACAATGAGCTACAATCGTCGGATTGAGCCACAAACCTAGATTTGAGTAATTATGTGAATGTTTGAGTCTTTTCCTAGAAGGAGCTCCTAATTTGTCGGGACTAGAATGCTCATCGCTCTGGTCCTCCATAATTTTTGCCATCCAAAAGGGATCTCGTTCATCTCTATGAATAAAGCCAATCTTGAGAATCTCAGCTTCACACCTATTTCCTACACACAGAATGAAAGGGAAAATTGTTGGGAATAGGGGTTTGCCTAAGTCAAACCCTGGTTTAGGAATTAACTTAGAATGAAATAATACAAATAATGAAATAAATAATGAAAGGATATACCTCAGATATGCAATTGTTGATGATGATGCTTTGCTTCTTGGATGTAATCACATATGTTGTATGAAATGGCATGAACATGACAAAAACCTAATCAAACACACATGCTTGCATATGAATGATGTAATATTGCTCCATAATGGTTGAAGGATGAATATGCAGCCTTGAAGATCTCTGAAAATTCTTGATAATGAGTGCTTGAACACTTTAGGTCAAATACTTATGATGCTTGGAGTCTTATATTCAAAATGAGTTGAGAAGGATGCCTTATATAGGCATTTCATAATTGAAATGACCTTTAGGCTGACTTAGAATTAATAAATTTTCATACGGAGCTAAATTTGATTAGGATAAGACTGCATAATCATCCTCCCAAAATTCGGCTAAAAAATTATGGGACCAAAATGTCGAGTGCTTTGGTCTCAACAACTTTTTTGTGAATTTCTAGGGATTGAAAGCTATCATTATTCTAATGCTAAATCTAGCTTGCTGGCTCAACCAAAGATGTGTAGATATGTGAAATATGTGTTGAGAGTTAAAATTAGGGTAGGATTAAGGATAAATCAAGATAAAATGATAAAGGGTACACCTAGAATTAAGGGTCCAAATAAGAGTATGATGATGTAATAAAGTCAAATAAGACCCAAAATATTGAATTAAATATTAATTAATTACAATTAAGGTCCTATAATGCATAGAGGAAAGGGAAATACTAAAATAGAAGCTAGGAGAGTGTGAAATTGGACACACTAATAAAGGGTGTACAATTTATGATACTACATTTAGCCCCCACTTTAGTGGAGTATGAGATTATGGTCATACTCTTGATAAAGTATAAAGATGAGAGAGGAGAAAATAGGAGCATAATCACAAGGAGATAATACTTCACTAATTTTGAGGAATCGAGGCCCCAATCTTGGGATCTTAACTCACATAATCACATGCAAGGACACATCACACAATGGGTTAATACTAAAAATAATAACTCAAGTCAAATAGCCGAAGAGACCTCGATAACCAAAATGTCTCAACCACTAATATCATTCTTAAAAAATGCCATCTCAAGAACACAAGTGATCACATAAAAAGAGAAAGAGCATGTATTATCCATGGACTAAAAATAGAAAAGCTATGAGCTCATGAGAAGAAATAGGAGACATGGATACACATTCCAGATGTGTTTTTCTAGGTGATCCATGTTGGGGAGGAGAGTAGGAATAGTCTAGCTATGTTTTGCTAGTTCCATTCATCCTTAAGCATGTGTGCAAGTGATTTCTAGTTTCAAGTGTATATCACCATGTATAAGAGTTTTCTTTCTCTAGTTTTGAGTATGCTTCAACTTGTTTAAGACATATATTAAAAATGCAAATTCCAAGGAGAGAGTTTGGTTTTGGGAACATCTCGTATAAGAGTTTGTTTGCTTTAGTTTTGAGAATGTGTAACCTTGTTTAAGACAAATATATGCCTGGTTTCGAGGACATCCCGTGTAAGAGTTTGTTTGCACTATTTTTGGGAATGTGCACCCCATCTAAGACATATATCAATGTCATGTCTGGTTTCAGGCATGAAGTTGTTAGAATAACTAGTGGACAACTGAGAGGGGGTTGGGGGGGTGAATCAGTTGTCAAAAAATTATATTAACCAAACCACTTTATAACCTTTAACCAGAGAACATAAACATTAAATACCAGAATAGCAGAAACAGATACCGGTAAGAAATAAAACTTAAGAGTGAAACAAAGAATTAACACAATGCTACCATACCACATTACACCATGATTTGTATGTGGAAAACTTGATAAAGGGAAAAACCTGCATGGTGGGAAGCCTACCCATAGTCAGATGATACTTCTACAGAAAGTATGTGATATGATAAGGGGCCTCCACATGCCTAGAGCGTACTACTGATTACAAAGGAGTCTCACTGACTACAGAGAGGTTATAACCACCTCAATATAATTGGAAAACAATCCAGAAGAATGAATAACCAATGATAGCATCTACCATGCCTGATTACAATCCCGGTTAATCTCAATAACCAGAGGACTTTGAACTCTTCCATAAACCCAATTTGATCACCTATGATCTACCAAAACTCCTTCGCATATGATATTTCAGTACATGACCATTACCACCACACCCACGATCTACAATGAGATCTTACATCAATTTATACAAACCCTAAGGCCTAAACCAATAAGGTCAGCCACCTAAAAGATATTACAATAAGATCATTTCATACATCCACTTTACAATGATATACCATGTCGGCTTTAGACCAAAACAACATTAACCAATCCATAAATCATCCCAATAACGTGTATAGAACACGTAACATGATACCGATCCATAACCTCAACCCAAATAGATTCACCATGCCAAAGTGATATCTCCAATCAGTCAAGGCACAAACAAAGATCACCTTCTACATCCTAAATTCCATCTAGAAGCCGCAACAACACCACTTATGCATCCTATCAAAGATTCTCAGTAAAAGCTCTGCCGATAAAACCTTAAACCCTTACTGGTATAGGCTTACTAGAGTGTATGATATCATCTGATCATCAATTAAATACCAACTAACCAAAACATACTCAAGAAACATCAAACCAAACATATTCCATTGATCCAAACATGTTCATAGTATCCAACTGATAGTCCCTTCTACTGGTAACACTAGTTCTTCTACCGATAACCAAAATCTGTCTGCTGGTAACCAATTGTATACACATAAAAATTGTCTATGAGCAATTAAATAAATATTTTATATTTATTTAATAATTATTCTTCTATTAAATAATTAATTTGAAAAGATTAATGTATTTAATTCATTTTCATGTCTTTCTATTAATTAATATTTTATTAATTAATTCATCTATCCTATTCCTCTAAATAATTAAATGTCTAATATTTAATTATTTCTCTAACCAAGTTAATTAAATATCTAATATTTAATTATTCTCTTAACCAAGTTAATTAAATATCTAATATTTAATTATCTTCTCCAAACAATTAAATATTCTAATATTTAATGGTTATTCTCCTATCCTATAGTCTCAAATATTAAATAATTCTTAAATTATTTAATCCCTTTTCCAACTCACCTTCCATCTCCACTTTATCTTCCCCTTTGCCAACTCATCAAACATGTGGCTAAGGAAATTAATATTTCTTAAATATTAATTCATCATTTATCTTCAACTACCAAAAATTAATGAAAATTGTGTACGTACACATATTTCATAACCATTTCCTATATTCTCTCCAACACCCTCTACATCTTAGGAAGGACTTGAGTCCACTTGTCCTATCATGCCTACATTTCCTCCAACTATCCCTAGATTCCCTCAGTCAACAACCCAGCCAAGGTGAGATGAGTGACACTTGTCTTCTCCTTCCCCCTTTCTCTCAACCTTCACCTTGGTCACAGCCATTCAAATCTGTAGATCTGATCATGACCGTTGATCTAAGCCACATCATCTAATCCTCTCAAGGTCTATAAAATCAAGAGATTCAGTTGAGAGAGAGTTAGACTTCAAGAGACTTCAAGAGACTTCAAGTGCATTTTGCAAGGTAATCATATGCATCCATGAGTTTTAGTTTTGAAGCAAATAGCAAATAGCAATTATAATATAATATCATTTAGCATAATCATTTTAGCATAATCATGTAGTATTGCATATCATAGTATCAGTTAACTACAAGTTATCAATCCATTCTTCATATGCCATCTTGGAAGCCATCAGTGCATTGTCTGAGAGCACACCATCTGCAACCGGGAACAGTGGAGTTAGGACACAATGGGACATAAACCATGAAGGTAATATTGGTATTTTATTTCATACGTACTTCATGTAGTTTCATTGGTTGAGTTTGGATTTCCTGTAGCATTTCCATTTATATTTTGTGAAACTAACTTGTTGCAGGTAGCATTCTGAGGATGAAATTCAAGTCGACACATTTTGGTGCCCACCGTGGGGCACATGGTTCTCGCATATACCTTTAAAAATCTTGCAAAAATTAAATTAAGGCATTTGTAATGCATACTTACACATGTGTGAATTCTGACAATGCTTTTGTTCTACAGGTTAGCACATTTGCCTTCTAGGTTAGTGCATTTGCACTATAGGTTAGCGCATGAGCATTTTAGTTTAGCGCTTTTGTTTTAAAGTTTGCGTATTTGCATTACAGGTTCATGCATTTGTATCCTAGGTTAGCGCATTTGTCAAAGAAATCACGCTTTTGTATCCACAGAGCAACGCTTTTGTAGTCTAGGTTAGCGCTTTTGACCTGCAGGTTAGTGCTTTTGAGCAAACAAATAGCGCATGTGTTAGATTAGCGCTTCTGTTTACAAACTGACAAAAAATTTCTTGCAGGTCTGAATGTCCAAGAAATCAGATTTTTCAGACTACTAACATGCATGTGCAGGATGGTGTTTAAGGCAAATTTTATGCATTTCCTCATCTAGTTAATTAAAAGTCTTTATTTGGGATGTAATATATCATATCTTGTTCATCTAGTTTAACTAAGAGGATGAATTGATAGCATGCAACTTGCAATTTTAGTATTTTCTCTAAAATAGTTGCACATAGACTTTTAAAAGGGCTAAAATGAACACCATGTTTGTCGGAGTAACATCTCCAAATAGGACTTAGCCAACAATTTCTTTGAAAAGGTTAAAAAGAACACTTGTATTCCATTTCTCGAAAGTGGTAGGTATATGCTCTCCCCTTAATTGGGTGACCAAAAAACCAAACCCACTCCTTTAAGCTTTCTTTACTTTCAAGCAATTAAATCCATTAGAGGGCCTACCTTCTTGAGCTTCCTTGAGGGGGCCAGTGAGAGGGGAATGACCTAAAGTGGAAACGGGCTAATATCGAGTCCTTCCAATCCACTATAAATAAATTGTGTTTGTGACGAAAGTCCCAAACAACATGTGTTGATAAGTTTATACCGACACTATGTTTCCCCATAAACCCTATGGAGCATAACCTCTATAGGCTGAGAACCTTCTATATTTACAGAGCTGAAAGTGCCGCATGTATGGCCACATGACTAGAAGCCTTTACTAAAAAACCACTTGTACTAGCTGCCAAAATCCTTCTAGTTGTTGGCATAGGAGGTCAGACCTCTAAAGCAGCTCACATACATACGGTTCCTAGTAGAGATATAAAGTTTGCCATGGGGAGTTTTCATGGAAATTGGTGCTTGGCTACCCCGAAGAAGTGAGTACCGAGGGTGGAGCCAGTGGGGTCAAGCATCTAAATATCTGCTTTGAATAATGTAGCGTTGGGGGAAACCCCACGTGAGATTCAACAACTATTGTCTCAACCTACCATAGGAATTGTACTTGCTTGTGCATTTTGTTTATTAGACATTATGTCTTCAATGTCTGTAACATGTTCCAAATGGTCAAAAAAATTGAAGAAAATTATCATCTACAAGTGAGCAAAAATCCAACAAATTGCTGAAAAAGTTTGATCAAAAAGAGTAATACAAAAAGCTTCCCAACACTTGAAATACCAGATCAAAATCAAAGTGTCAAAAAGTCAATATAAAAACTATTCTTGAAGTAAGTTTGTCTCTATACCATCACATATTGTCAAAACTAGCTCAAACAACTAGGTCACTAATCCTACAGGTTATTCCCAGAAAGTTCTATAAATATCAACATTCAACAAGCTATTGATTCAAACATCTTAAGTGCAAAAATCAACATCCTTGTCAAGTTTCTCATCAGGATAATCAAATCCTCTATCACGAAGCTTGATCAATCTATACTAGGTTCCTAATCTTGGATATATCTTTCCTATTTTGAACCTAGGTTATATCATAACCAGAATCACACCAACATTGGAATCAAACAAAATTGTGAATTGCTAAATGCTTATATGACTTTTAAGTATCACCTTAAGAAAAGAAAACCCAGTTATAAAGCTACTCAGAAAAGGATAAGATTCTTGTATATCAATAGCAAGATCTTATTGAAACATAGGACATTCCTACACCATTTTCGTCACTACCTACGTGGCTGCGATACAAAATTTGACGGTGAAATTTTGCAAAGACGTGCTTTTCAACAAAGAGATGCTTTATCCCAATGAATAAACAATAGCAGTAAAATCAACAAGGCATATTTTCCTAAACCAATAATCACCTATTGACTTTATCCTTTGGAACTTTGAACAACTTTGAGATAATCACATGCTAGTTTGGACTAGAGCCCAACATGAACAACTTAGAAAACAACAACAAATGGAGGAAGAAGATACTCTTGTATTCCACAGTTTCAGATTTACCGCTGTTGACGAAGAAGTAGTCAATAAAACCATTAGAGACCTTGAGCAAGATTTCAAATTTGATAGGCTAATGGAAAAATTGTTAGCAAAACAAAAAGAAAAATATCTCTTGATGTTGGCAAAATCTGGAGCTAAACTACCACAAGACTTTAACATAGAAAGCTTGAAACAAGATATAGAGGCAAGTAACACCCAGAACATAGATGAGCCAAATAATGAAGATGTGAATAAAGAAAGTAATGAAGAAACAAGGAAAGAGAAGGATGATAAAAGAAAAGGGCGCAATGATAAGAGAACTCACGAAGAAATAAGGAGAAACTATGTGGATAATCCATTATCAAACCTTACTCAACAAATACAAACTCTACAACAATAGATACAAGACATGCAAAATGGGACAAGCTCCAAGAAATATTCATTAGAAGATATATGCCCATATCCTTTTGATAAAAATATGAATATGATACCATTTCCGCAACATTGCGAGATTCCTAAATATGACAAATATGATGGAAAATCTGATCCTCAAGATCACATTAGGGAGTTTTGTACTATGAGCATGGAATTTACTCATGATGAAACTTACCTTATGCATCTTTTTCCTAGGAGATTAAATGGACAATCAATGGAGTGGTTTTCAAGATTACCATCTGGAATCTAATCTTTTGAAGAACTTGTGAATAGGTTTATTTCACAATATTCCTACAATATAAGGAATGAAATAACAATGCTGGATCTCTGCAATGTTAAACAAAAGAATGGTGAATCCTTTATGATTTTCTACAACAATGGAAATGCATGTTTAATAGGTATCCCTGAGATGTACCTGATCAAGAAAAAATGGACATATTCATTGATAATCTTATCAGTGAAATGAGTTATCAACTAAGGATACAATGTCCTCCCTCTTTTGCCAAAATGATCGAGAATGGTCTGAAAATAGAGAATGCAATGATAAAGAAAGAAGAGCTAAAACTTAACAATAATTCATACAACAACAACAACAACAACAACAATGACAAACCCAAGTTCTGGTCAAAGAATAGGAATGTCAGCAATGAAGAGAATGACGATAATAATACTACAAAACAACAACAACCAATTTTTAATCTATCAAGCCAACTCCCAAGCAATAACAATCCAAAAAACAATAAAGCCAAGTCCTTTTTCTCCAATCCTCGGAGGAAATTCACAAACATTGGAGAATCTTTGGAATCAGCTCTAAAAACTTTGCTTGCTAACAAATTGATTGTTTTACTAGAAGCAAGAAGTTATGAACCACCAGTCAAGCCCAATTGGTGGAATGACAATCATTTTTGCAATTATCATCAAAATAAAGGACACCTAACAAATGATTGTCAGTGATTAAAACACCGTATCCAAGATCTAATCGATAATGGAACCATCATAGTGGATAGCCATAAGACAAACGAATCACACTCGGCTTTCAAAACTCCACTTCTGAATTATGACAAAGGTGAATCGTCCCAATTAAAAGATGATAAAGGAAAAGCCAAAGTAAATTACACTTATACATATGATGATGTGGTAAATGTGATCATTATTAACAAAAATTCATCTTCAGAGCCAATCAATGTTATCATGAAAAGCAAAGCCAGGTATAGCAAAAGACCCAGCATCCACATCACAACAATACAATTTAGTAGAGAAATTACAACGAATACTCGCACAAATATCAATTCTGGAACTTCTCAAGGTTTCACCTATGCATAAGGAAATTTTGTAGAAAGCTTTAGTGGAAACAACAGTTTGAAAAGATTTGGATGTAGATCAATTCCAAAACATGGTAGGACACCTTATAGATCCTCATTGCTTATCATTTTCTGAAAATGATGACGCATCCTTACAACATCCTCACAATGCTCCCTTACATGTTGAAGTCTCCATAAATAAAACTCATGTCAAACATGTGTTCATAGATAGAGGAGCTGGCTTAAACATTTGTGCATTAAGTTTGATAAAGGCTTTGGGATATTCGGAGAATGCAGTAGACCCAAAAAAGAAAATAACCATCAAGGCTTATGATGAAGCAGAATGTTCTTCTAAAGGAACTATTGTGCTACCAATAAGGATAGGACCTGTGGAAAGGGATACATTGTGTCAAGTTTTAGATTTGAACATCTCTTACAACATTCTTCTAGGAAGACCATGGATTCACAAGATGCAAGCAGTTCTGTCTACATATCATCAATGTGTAAAATTTCCTCACGAAGGAAAAAAGATCACTATAATTGTAGATTCCAGTCAACATTGCAATAATTTGAAGCCAACACAAGATACAAGAGTTCCACATAACAGAGAATCAATATATCCTACCAAATAAATTCAAGCAAAGTTATGGGAAACTTTTGAAGAAAAACTCAAGTTAAATGATGAAGGAATGGGAAAATATTCTTTGCATAATTTTCCACTTTCCCATAAGTCATATGGTAAGCCTACATATATTCAATCAAAGCCATCAGAAAGATCAAAACATATGTTTAAAGGAACATTTGTTAGTGCTGGAACTCTTGAAGAAGAAAATGAAGACAAAGACATTCTTGGTTGGTTGTACAAGGATGAAGACAAAACTATAGCAACAGCAACAGAAGTCAATATTCCCATAAAACAATATGGAAAAGGATATGAAATCATGCAAAAGATGGGATATGAAGGGAAAGGACCCATTGGTAAGCAACATCAAGGTATTTCAGAACCTATTTGTCCACACTCACAATCAATAGAAGATAAATCCAGGCTGGGATATCTAAAGTCTAATCAAAAGCAACATAATCATCCACAACAAAAGTGGAGAAAGAAATCTATTTCTAGAGAAGG